>NC_043012.1:50686678-50756678 GCF_006345805.1 Octopus sinensis | reverse complement strand
TAAGTGACGGGGACGTAAACACACCAGCATCTGTTGTCAAGCTATGCTCAGGGGACAAACACAGACACACACATACATATACATATATACGACATGCTTCTTTCAGTTTCCGTCTACCAAATCCACTCACAACGTATTGGTCGGCCCGGGGCTATAGCAGAAGACACTTGCCCAAGATGCCACGCAGTGGGACTGAACCCGGAACCATGTGGCTGGTTAGCAAGCTACTTACCACACAGCCACTCCTGCGCCTATATATATATATATAATATTATATAGAGAGCATTATTACGCATAAATGCCGCACGCTAGGAGGGACTCTTAAAGTCGAAACTTCTAAAATAAATAAACATATCGTACCGAAACAAACTCTCGAAGCAAGTCCTTTAAAAACAGAATTTAGCTGCATATCACATTTTGATTACGTAATCAGTGCAGTTTTATACACTTTTCACTCCTCAGTGCAACATTAATTCAAGATATATAATGAATAAACAAAAACAACATAACAAGTGTAAACTTTCCTGGTCAACCAAACATACAATTTACAATCGAATACAACCAAAAGGTGCCCCCATTCTTGGGTATATTAATTAGGAAAATAAACCTAAACGCAGAGAGGGACATAATTTAAAAAACCACAGGCGCCAAACAATATCTACTATTTAATTCATGACACTCAAGTCACACCATAACAAACATCCCCTTCACCCATGCACAATCATGTCAGAAAAAATACCTGTGATTTTAGACTACAAGAACTCAACAAAACACTCATTAACAGACCCCACCCAGTTCAGCTCATTAAAAGTCACAAACAACCGAAATTATTAAAAAAGATCTTCATAACGGCAAAATTATTTTCTAAAATAACGGACGCAAAAGTGAAAAAATATGGTCGACCTAATTGCGGAACATGCCCAAACCTTCTAGAAGGAACATAATTCCTATTTAAACGGTGACATTAAATTCAAAATCAAATCTGATTTTACTTATAACTCATAAAACTTTATTTATGTTATCAGATGCTCGGGCTGCCAGCAAAACTACATATGGTCCACGGGATTATCGTTCAGACGCAGATGCCATCTGCAACGAAAGCAGATTGCATTCCCAGAAAACAGAAGGATACTAAGAAAACAGAGATGTGCAAAACAATTGCTACCACAATTTGTAAAATTTCAATTTTATCAATGCGCCATTGGAACACAAACACAAGTGAGATTAAATGAGGAAACCTACTTCTTTGAAAAAATATAAGACAAAATTTAACCATTTCTAGCATTTTTAAGTACGGAAACTTACCACATTGAAAAATTTGAACCAAAACTTAACCACTTCTATGGAAACCAAATCATGTCAAATTAACAAGACCTAATCATTCCCAACATATTTTATTATCTGCCTTGAACCGAAAAAGAATCCCTGATTACCTCCCCCTGTTTTGAAATCTTCTGCATCACACCATAGCGAAGAGATGATACGATATTGGTAAAGAAATTTGAGAAATTAGAAAGAAAATACGAAACAATGTCACTGTATAAAAAATTTAATCACCCGTTCCTAACATAACGATTTTAATATATTTTTTAAGCATATATATATATATATTTATATGCTTAATAGCATATAGCTTAATAGCAGTCTTTTGGCTGCTATTTCTAAAATTTTCAGTATGTGGTCAAGTAACTTGTTTCAAAACCCTTATCGTTATAATTGTATATATATATATATATATATATATATACATGTGTGTGTGTGTGTGTGTGTATGCATGTATGTATGTATGTATGTATACATATATATATGTGTGCATGTGTATAGATAGATAGAGAGAGATCGAGAGAGAGGGAGATACATACATGATACACACACGCCACAAACACACACCACACACATACACACACATAAGCACACAGACACACACAGTACGAGGACGCTTGTTAAAATCAGTTCACTTTTAATGATGGACTCTTGATGAAATTGCAATGACTAAAACTTATAATTGTATACAAATCATTGTACAGTTGGTACAGTTGCTATATAAACCTTATCAATAAAGAAGCTTTCGGATGTGAATAAAATCTCTGCTGTCTTCTTTGTTATCAACGTTATATATACATATGTATATATATATATATATATATATATATAATATATATATATATATATATATATATATATATATATATATATGTTTGTTGTGCAAGATTTTTTATGTAAAGTCGTGTGTTGAAACATATATTGTTATATTTCGGAATGGTCATCTTGCCAGTTTAGCCAATAAAAACACACGCACTGTATATTTGGTGTTATTTTGCCTCAGTGTTATTTATTTTTTACATTAATCTTAATCTTATTTCGGCCAGAGTTCTTTCGTCACAATCCTGTGACCGCATCAGTAGTCCTTTGTTTTCTTCTTTCTTATTTGTGTCTCTCCTTACTAACTGTCAGCCATTTTGTCTATATCTATATTTATATCTGTCTATCTATCTATCTGTCTATCTATCTATCTATCTATCTATCTATCTATCTATCTATCTATCTATCTATCTATCTATCTATCTATCTATCTATAGATAGATAGATAGGTTAGGTAGATTGATAGATAGATAGTAGATAGATAGATAGATAGATAGATAGATAGATAGATAGATATATAGATTGATAGATAGATAGATAGATAGATGATAGATAGATAGATAGATAGATAGATAGATAGATAGATAGATAGATAGATAGATAGATAGATAGATATAGATATAGATATAGATAAAAATGGTAAGACAACAAAAGAAAGTGACCTGAATATTATATACATAGAGGAATTTATCTGTATTTTTCCCATGATTGCTAGTGCATAATTGTCACATATTACATTTACAGATATATATATATATATATATATATATATATATATATATATATCGCTCGAAGATTGACCGTTTTTTTCTAAAGGGCCAATCAAACAAGTCCATTTCTTTTTAAAGGTGTAGCGTTTGTAAGAGTCTAGATTGAATTGATATATCGGTTCCATTCTAACGAAAACTGTCTGATGAACGGCAACGAGAAACTCAGAGTACAGATTTTGTTGAATTTTCTGCTGCTTAAAATAAAGTATATATATATATATATATATATATAATATATATATATATATATATATATATATATATATATATGTATGTATATAAATATATGTGTGTGTGTGTGTATATATATATATATATTAGATAGATTGATATATAGATAGATAAGTTTCTTTATTGGCCACACAGGGCTGCACACAGATGGGACAAGTTACAAGGTAGAGCTTTTCTTTTGGGGGATGAAGAGAACAAAAAACAAAAGAAAAAAAAAGGGGGTGGCGTAGGTTTTCGATCAAGAGGGAAGAAAAGAACAAAAACAAAAAAAATTTAAATAAAATTTTTAAAAAATTGAATAAAATAAAAAGAATAAAAAGAAAAAAAAGAAAAGGAAAAGGAACAAAAGGAAAGAGAAATGAAAAAAGAAGAAAGAAGGGGAAAAAAGGGGAAGAGGAAAAAAAAGAACGATCAATAGGGATCGTGTATCACAGTGTTATGATATATGGTGTAAAGGGGAAAGCAAGTAAGGTTTATCCGTGGGAAGAAAAGCCTACGAAAAAGACCACGGTAACCTTGGTCAATATTGTTATATGTTACCACATTTGTTTGCAAGTGGGTAACTCTCTGTTTTCAATTTCTGGGTTCATAGGATTATGCTCAAGGTGGCTTCAGGCAAATAGATATTGATATATATAGATATAGATACACATAAAATATTTGTCTTACGTAAAGTCAACGAATCCAACACCAAAACCAACTTCATATACAATAAGATGAAACATCGATATAAATTCTTCCAGAATCCTAGGAAAAGGATAGTAAATTCAACTGGTTTCCTAACTAAAAGTTCATCAGGGTTCACATTTACTTTTCAAAATGTTAGATATATGTTGTGTAATATACTAATGAAAACTTTTGACAGGCTCAGTAAAAATGACTGAACCAATGCAAAGTGTGTCTCATGAATTTATAAAAATCATTGTATTAAAACCATTAGTTTTAATACTTCTCAATATTTAAATATACTTGTATCATTCTTGCGTGACTGATTCCAAATCAATCAGAGAAAAAAATTTCTACATTAACCTGATGTTTCAACAGCACTTTCTGTTCATATTTCTTTTGCATAACCATACAACTTACTGCTAATGAATCTCCTCTCAGAAAGTACTTATTTCTACCTGCCTCATTACTGTTGGTAATGTGTAATCAATGAACAATCCACTACGCTGATGGGGCGCATCTTTATGTTATTTCGAGTACAATTTAACAATTTCTTTCACGCATTGCTAGCAGTCACTACAAGTGATTTCAATCTGAAGTCTTCTCACCCAATATATGAGAAACTGCTGGAATATGTTTCATTGACATCAAGGGCGTTATTCTCTGTAAAGGTATCACATTATGTGGTAAGAAACTTGCTTCCCAACCACTTGGTTTTCGGCTCAGTTGCACAACGTGGAAACGTGGAGAATTGGACAGGCGATTTGTACTATAGCCTCGTACCGATCAAAGTCTTCTGAGTGGATTAGGTAGACTGGAACTGAAAGAAACCAGTTACATATATATATTTATCTATCTATATGACTGTGTGTGTGTTGTGTCTGCGTCAGTGTTTGTCACACCCTAACCATAACCCTAACCCTAACTTCTTGACAACCTGTGTTGATGTGTTTACGTCCTCGTAAATTAGCGTTCTCGACAAAACAGTCCAATACATTACGTACTAAGTTTTTAAAAAAACACAACAACAAAACTACAAGCGGTGCTCTCGCATGACCGCTGCCTATTGAATGAAACAAGTAAAAGTTAAAAGAAAAAGACACGTGTAAATTGATACGTTTGGGAGGATATGTGAAAAAAAAAGTTTTTGGAAACAATTATTTGAGTAGATGTGCAGCGAATGCAATTAAAACTGTTTACAGAAAACAACAAAGATACATAGACACGAATATTAATAACAATTAGTGCATATATTGTAGGTTGGATGATGTGTCTCTATCAAAGCATAAGGATATCTGTTACTACTGTATGTTTACGAAATTTCCAACATACCAGTGCAAATGCATAAATTTCTAAATTTGTAACAAAATCTCTTTCATATATTCATATTCACTCACACTTACACATTTATGTGTATGTGTATGAATTCGTCAGTGAGTGTGTTTATACTATATTTATATGTGTATCTGTCTATATATGTGTGCATATATATGTACATGTTTGTATCTATATGTATGTACGTATATGTATGTTAATACACGTATTAATATTTGCATATAAAAACTGAGTTAATTATCACTCAAGTCTTTATTCTATTCTAAAATATGAGCACTATTACAAGCTTTCAACTTTCTATTTCTATTTTAAAATGGGTTTTAAACAGTTAAATTAAAACAGTGCGCTACTTCCTGTGTGACACTATTAAATTCCTTTATATTTGCATCACATATTACATTCAAACGTTATTTTAAATATACAGCAAGTAGATATAACTTGATACAATTCAATGACGTTTAAAGAATCAACTTAGATTTACACTGATTTAAAAATTTCACATTTTGAAAGCATTGAATAATTTCAATTTACCTCATTTCATACATACTAACATACATACAGACTATATACATACAAACATGCACATAGATTACACACGTACTTAGACGTACATACATGTACATACATACATACATACATACATACATACATACATACATACATACATATATATCATTTTGTGTGTGTGTGTGTGTGTGTGTGTGTGTTAGCTGAGTTTATGCAAAACTTATTTCAATACAACACTGTGTTCAAACGGATATTTTGCATTATCAATGACGAAATTATTTCTATATCTAAAGACAAGAATGTCGTAGTAATTCATGCAAATATTATGCAGTAATTCTAATGAATTATGTAGCTATAATCATTCTTCGATTTCTCTTATTCGATATTTCTATAGTTCTTAAGAAATATTTATAACTATGTAGTTTGAAATTTCCTTAATTCTATAATTCGTCTAGTCAACAAAGCGCTTTGATTAACCAGAAGTGAAATGCGATATTCTTAAATAGTTATGTGGCGTCCGTTGGCATGAAGACGTAGTTTGTCGCTTCCTCTTATACATATTCATGGTTTTAATGTAAATGAGATCAACCTTTGTGACACACCAGCCAACTTCGTAATGCCTATTGTCAATATTGTGTCATTCTTTACTAGACCATGGCATTGCAAACCAAACCAGCTCATTAGATCTCTCCTAGCACTGCTTACATCAATGTACGTCTGTTTAAAGGAACTTTTCATCTGCGGCCATCCGAAGAAAGTGTTTCTGCCAGGATTCCGTCGGAAGATGTTTCCAGCCATTAAGCAGTATCTGACTTCAGATGGCAGCAATGACCTAGAGCTATCAGTAATTTAGCCAATGTTCATTACGGACAGTTGAACGTGCTTGGACAACTAACCTAATAGCTATTTGGGATGCATTGCTTCATAATATTCTAGCATGGTTTGTCAGCCAGCCAAATTGTGCCAACTCCTTGAAATTTGTCTTCGCTTAAGAAAACGATCAGTTATTTCGATCAATGTTTTCGAAAATAATGCAATGTCACGATGTTACTGACATTGTAGCTGGTTAAATTTTTCTTAGTGCCAATCTAACAAACCAACTAGAAGAAGGTTAGATTTCCAAGGTTATTTATATGTATTTATCAATACGCAAGTAACTTCTCGCAAAACTTAAATATTCTTCATATAAAATATTCAGTGGAGTGACTATTCACCGAAATATCTTCTTACTATCAACAAAGGAAAACAAGTATCAATGAAATTCTTTCCGTAGTATTATATAAATTATATATCAAAATCACACTTCTGTCATATTATTACATACAGTCACACACACACAGACAACACACACACACACATACACACACATACAAAACCGCATACGCGCGCCCGCGAAAATACAGATATGTACTTACATGCTTGCTATTATAAAGTGAAATATAAAAATATAAAAATGCATAAACTACTACAAAATCACACATGTATACTTACACACACACACACAAACACACACACACACACACATACGCACACACATACGCACATATGTGTCTTCGATATTAATGCAAGATTTGTATGCATGCTTAACATACATGAACGGATAACAATTAGTATTTAGAAATATATTTTGTTAGAAATATATGTTTATTTTTATGAGCAAGCTGGAAAGAGGCCAGTACATGATAAATATACACTACTTCTGTGAGATGGATTATGGATTTTATTTCTAAAAATGGATGCTCAGTGTGATGTCAGAGTAGCGACATCTGAATATATATGTATGTGAATGTGCATGAGTGCTCCTGTGAATCTATGTGCATTTTTGTTTTGTATATGTATATTTGTATCTGCATGTATGCATCTCTCCGGACTAAGCCCCTTCCACTTAGCACACAGAAGAGATGATTATAAATAGACATACTGTTGGATCTGGTATTCAAAAGAAATGGGATATAGTTATGAATTGATATTTCTGGACGGATATGAATATAATGATATGAAGCCCACAGTCTTTGAATACTGTCGCAATTGACTATGATCGCTGGAGCTTTGTCAAGAGCGTGTTATATGTGAAAAGAGTGAAGGCAGATTGTTGTCCGTATATTGTGTGATCACAAACCTGAACGCTGCTTCACTCACCGTCCAAAAAACACACCTATTCCACTTGAATTATAAAGCATCGCACTGTAATACGAATATTCTGTCCTCTCCAGTAACAGCTTGCTACGTTTAATATCTGCACTAAATGCAGTTTTAAACCATATAGACTTACGTCTCACCTGCGCCGTTAACAACAATCACACTTTCGTCGAAGTCCACCTGATATAAAGAATCTGGCTCCTTTTCCCAAATAACATAGACTAACATCCAATGTTATTTCCAATGTTAAAGAAACTGATGGTCGACACAACCATCGATCCAATTTGTACCGATTACGTAGACCGCACACTACACATGTACCATACCTACACATATAACCATACATACCTATGTGTGTATGTATATATATATATATATAAATAGATATATATAATAAATGTCTGTCCACTTTGTCTACTCATCAGAATACGCACGTACACATACCTGCGTATACCTCTCTTACAAGCTCATACACTCTAACCTACAGAAAATACAAGCTCTAATAAACAAATATTTGATGTTTATTTACCTATTTGCTCTTTAGCTACAGGCGTTGTCATAGTGGTCTATCGTAAAATGATTTGTACTTAGTATAAATAAAAAGGAATATTTGGTAGTATATATATATATATATATATATATATATATATATATATATATATTATATATATATATAATATATATATATATATATATTATAAAAAGGGCTTAGTAAAATAAATTACTTTGCCGCATACTGAACTCATTAGAAATAGTAGCTAAAAAAACTTTTTTAAAACTATTTTAATACTTAAAGAAAACTCTCTCATATAGTGTTTTCTCAATTCAATCACAAAAGTATGGGGGGGTAAAGACATTAAAAAATCAAATGCAACGGTTATTTGAGAACGTACGTTTCAAGATTAGTCAACTCGACATTTCTATCATCAGCTCAGAACTCCTTGGTTTGGATTTGAAAACACTGAAAGTGGGAGCATACCCTTTCGGCTTCTTATCGCTTCTGAAGATCTGCTCGAAACTACAGTGCCAGAAAATCAATATGCAAGCGAAGAATGAAATTTTGCTCTCCCCTTTCCAGCAGCGTGGGGGTTAAAATCGTAAACACTATGCTTTTTTCGGAAATCCGAGGCATTAAATAGAGAGAGATGAATTATAATTTCAACAATTGAGGGTAAAATTAATTAATTATTAATCAATTTCACAAGTATTCAGTATGCAAAGGCACCATTAAGGCGAATTCAAATTATTACATTATATAAAAGGGCTGATATATAATATATTATAGTAGAAATATGTTACAAAAAGAAAATATAAAATACACGTGGAAATGTAAGGGGAAGTAAGAAAAATCAAGGAAAATGCACATTTGAATAAAAAAAGAAAACGCTTTTTATGAAAGGTAACGACAGATATATACATTTTGATGGACTGAGGTAGTAATAAAAGTAATAAAAGTCATTATTATGAGATGATTAAATGTATATATATATATTTTTAATGTATATATATAGACTATAGACAACATATGGGCTATAGACAACATAAAATCTAACCCAGAGCTTTCTACAGGTATGCCAAAGAAACAGCTACGGTGCACTGTAGAATAGGGCCACTCCTCGAAAAGGATGGCACACTTACAGGAAAACCAATGAGGGTAAGTGAAATACTGAATGAGCAATTCAAGAGTGTTTTCACTCCACCCCTTGGGCATCTCCAAATCACCAATCCAACTGACTTTTTTACCACTGCAGATATAAAATCAGAGGCGGCGACGATAGATTACAACGATATAAAGGAAGACGATGTAATCAAGGCTATAGATGAAATGAAAACAGACTCAGCTACTGGCCCCGATGGATTCCCGGCAATCCTCCTAAAAGCATGTAAGAGAGTCCTAGCAAGACCACTGCAGTTCCTCTTTCAGAGCTTCCTTGCAGCTGGCAAACTTCCAAGAAAACTGAAGGAAGGTAAAATATGCCCCATTCATAAAGGAGGTAGCAGAGCGGAGGAAGCCAAGAACTATAGACCTATCTCTCTCACCTCACACATCAGCAAGGTCATGGAACGAATAGTCAGAAGGAAGCTGATCACCTTCCTTGAAGAAAATGACTTGCTGCCCGACACCCAACATGGTTTCCGACCAGGGAGAAGCTGTTTAACTCAGCTCCTACAACACTATGACTGGGTGCTGAAACGGCTGCTCAACCACTCAAATGTGGAAGTGATATCTCGACTTTGCAAAGGCCTTTGATAAAGTCGATCATAGAATGATATGTCACAAACTGCGTGATTCAACATAGTTGGAAAACTGGGAGAATGGCTTCATGACTTTCTGAAAGATAGAAGTCAGGTGGTAGTGGCCAATGGGGCCACTTCCATTAACACGCAAATAGTGAGCGGTGTTCCGCAGGGCACTGTTCTGGGACCACTACTGTTCATAATGGCCCTCTCAGACATGCCCTCAGCCACGCAGAGAGCCACGATCACAAGTTATGCAGATGATACAAAAGTTTCACAGGCAATACAGAACCCTGAGGACACTAAACACCTGTAATGTGAGCTAGAAAAAATATACAAGTAGGCCGAAAAGAATAGCATGCAGTTCAATGCTGAAAAGTTTCAAGCTCTATACTATCAGCATGCAAAACTAAATGCAATACCCAATGAATACACTGGACCCGGAGGAATAGCAATCCCAGAGGCACAATCAGTGCGTGACCTAGGTATTTACATGAGTGATGACGCGACCTTTCGTGTACATGTTGCTAAATTGGCAATGAAATGTAGACGACTGGCCGGATGGATCCTCAGAACCTTTAGAACAAGAGAACAAGAAACCATGATGGTCCTCTGGAGGACACTTGTCCTAAGCCACTTTGACTACTGCTCTCAGTTATGGTCACCATCCAGTGTCAAGTTGATCACAGAGCTCGAGGCGATCCAACCGTAGCTACCGAAGAAGATAGCTCTATGCAGAATGTAAGCTACTGGGAAAGACTCAGGAAATTAAAATTATATTCCCTGGAGCGTAGGCGGGAAAGATATGCCATAATATACATATGAAGATCCTGGAGGGAAGTGTCCTGAACTTGGCATCGAGAGTTACGCAAATGCCAGAACTGGGGCCACTGCGTGGTGCCTAGGACTCCAAACTTGCCATCAAGATGTAGGACAAGATTCTGTGATAGCCTGGGCTTCCGAGGCCCACAGCTCTTCAATATCCTCCCGAAGAACCTGAGAGACCTGCATGGGGTGGATACAGATGTCTTTAAAATGAAGCTGGATCTCTTCCTGTCAGGTGTCCCAGATGAACCAACTTCACGGCAGGAGGGGCAGATGAGGGCAGCTGCATCGAACTCTCTCATGCACCAAATAGCAGCTGCTAGAAAGCCTTCATGAAGTGAAACCAAGTAGCAAGACCAAATGGCGGTGCCCCAGCATGGCCACAGCTCATAAGCTGAAACTGGAAAAATCAAAAATCAAATCAAAATCAAATCATATATATATATTTTGTTTTTGTTATCATATGCTTCTTCGTAGGGCGAAATAACTCCAAATTTTCTAGACCTAACTCAATGTAATAATGTCTATCGCTTGACGATGATACTAGTAGTTTATACTTATTTAAACTGCATATAAATTAGAATTCATTAAACGCATCAGTCTGAGTCTGGTGACGAGGGATAATTGATTATTCCATTCAGCAATACTTCATGATATTGGATAATTTGAAATTCGCAGTATATTTAATTGTGTTAATCCCATAATTTTAACCTTTAAATAGAAAGGTAAACCAGCTTATTCCATTGAAGCTGATATCTCTCAAAGTGATAACGATCGAACGTGATCTTCGTTTACGTAAGTCTGTCTCCGAGAAAAAATATCATCTTCTTTGCATAGATAATTTACTTGATTAGAGCCTCTATATAATGTAAACTAGTGTAATTTGGTAACTGAATACGTTTTAACAATGACATACAATCCATTAATTGTAAACCGCCAAGCATTTTTATATAAAATATAATCATAGTTCTTTAAAACAAATTTTGCCGTAAATGTAAGACATTTACCAACCCCCAATACATGACAAGTGCCACCACTTACCAATCCCCAACGCTTGTTTTTTTCTTATATACTTGCGCACAAGCGCGTGCACATACGCACACTGGCATGCAGTGTACATGCATACGAATATACATATATACAAATGAATGAATCCGCATGTGTGTGTATGCCTGTGTGTGTGTGTTAATGTGTGCGTATGTGTGGGTATGTTTGTGCGTGTGTGCGCGTGCGTTCTCGTCCAAGTACGTGGTAAGTGTGTGTGAGTGTGTGTGTGTGTGTCTGTGTGTATGTCTGCAGACGTTCGCGTGCGCACCACTATACAGACGCGCGCACGCGCTTCAATATACACATCCACGCAAACTAAATGAACGCGTCTGCACACGCACATATACAACTATATACTTGCACATGCCAAGGCGGCGAGCTGGCAGAAATGTTAGAGCGCCGGGCGAAATTCTTAGCGGTATTTCGTCTGTCGTTACGTTCTGAATTCAAATTCCGTCGAGGTCGACTTTGCCTTTCATCCTTTCGGGGTCGATAAATAAAGTACCAATTTCGACTTAATCCGTTTGTCTGTCCTTGTTTGTCCCCTCTATGTTTAGCCCCTTGTAGGTAGTAAAGAAATATATACTTGCACATGCCACCCCTTCTTGCTTCCCACCAACATCCTGAATGACTTCTAGTCTATGCCCTCTCCTTCACTTGGTCAAGTTGTTGTTCGCCATGCAATACTTTCCAACTAACTGTATTTACCATATATACTAAAATCAAACCACGACACCGAGTCACCTTCCTCAACCAATCGCAAACCAATTATTTCATTCAAATTCAAAATGGCTGACGACTGGCATTGCGTAACGAATTTGAATCAAACTGTTAGATCCAAAGATGCAATTCCTAGTAACTTGCTTGAGTGTCCTTCTTTCGTTTGCCCACTCACTATATATATATATATATATATATATATATATGTGTGTGTGTGTGTGTGTGTGTATGTGCCATTCCATTTCGTACGAAGGCGAGAGCTTCAGTTGAAGTTGGTCAGACCAATGACACAGTCTGCTCGTGAAATGAACGTGCAAGTGGCCCGTCACTTCACGGACACTTGAACTCTTCACGTAGCTCTGAGGGAGACAATGCTGACCCTTTAAAATACAGGTACAACTTATTTTTCACAACTGAGTGGACTGGAACAACGTGAAGTAAATTGTCTTGCTCAAGGGCACATTATGTTCGGAGGGAGTTCATCTCGTACGTAACGATCTTGAGCCGGATACCTTAACGACTAAGCTTCGCATTCTCTCTCTCTCTCACACACACACATACATACATGCGGGCACACACATATGTGTGTATGTTATATATATATATATGTATATATATATATATATAGATATATATATATATATATATAATATTAATATATATATATATATATATATATATAAAAATAATATCATATATATATATATATATATATATATATATAATTTATACGTGCTAGGACACAGATAAGTATGCACTCAAATTGAATAACATAGCAGGCGTTGATAATGAAGATTAAGCTATGTAGTAAACTTTTAATATTATGTTTAATGCACGTAATTTATGCAATTTGATTCGTCCAATACTTGCCTGCTTGTGATATAATATCTACACGATCTCAGGTAATACGAGACTTAAAAGGTTTCGGAAGAACATGAAGTCGTTGCAATGATCCTATTTTAAGCAATCCCAAGAATATAAATTCATTGATGTAGTATGTTGTAGAATGTATTTTTAGGCAAAATGTTGCCCAAATATGTGGACTTGTAAAACATATCTCTAATATGTCAGATTTCTCCGTGTTGTGCATTATAAATTAACCAAATTCATTTGAAAGGAATTACACTAAACAGTCGTTGCTTAGGCTCTGTGTATATCTCTCTATATATATGAACGGCATAATGTGTGTGTGTGTCCTTTATACAAATCCACAATTTTTCAGTTAGAGGGCTCACACTTTCTATGGTCATCCAAGTGTGGTCGTGCACATCTTAACATTTCCCCAGTCACCCCGCAAAGCCATTAAAAATCAATAGAAGTGACTTTTTTGTGAAATTTCTATCCAAAACCCAATCAAAATGCCCCAAATTTGATACGCCAATTGAATGCCAGCTAGTTGTATGTGATTGGTCAAAGATTTGGACAGCACTCGCGAGTATGTGTGCACGCACGCAGCTGTATATGCATGCACTAGCACTAATGCTAGTATTCTATAAGTGACCACTCTCCACTAATCAGGCTGTGAAAAGAAAATGGATTTCCTATCACGATGATAACATATGTAGTGCAATTGCAACATTAGTTATCAAAGTGTTTCTGAAATTGCACGCCAATTACTGTAGTTAAACCTGTGTGTCATTGTGCATCATTATACAGTATAAGTATTAACTAGTCTGTCAGTGAATTTATCTTATATTTTCTATATGATCATTGAATTGTCTTATAATATGCCTAAGTGTTGTATAAGCGATGAGAATATGGTTACGCTCGTAACACATGCTCTCCCACAACTTCTGCTCATGATCAGAGATGCATATATCGTCAGTCACTAAGGGGTTGCTCGACTGGTTATGGTCAAACAAATGACAAGCAAATCTGTGGCTATTGAGCAGATATTTGCTGTGTCCATCTTTTATACCAAGACAAAACAATGTACCTGATAACACTTCCAGTCAGTTAAGATCAGAGGCCAAGAGAGCCACTGTCTTGTACTGTATCAGGCCATATTATTATTATTATTATTATTATTATTATTATTATTATTATTAGTAGTAGTAGTAGTAGTAGTCGTAGTAGTAGTAGTAGTACTATTATTATTATTATTATTATTATTATTATTATTATTATTATTATTATTATTATTATTGAAGACATCGCACTGTATCCAGATTGCACATATACAAAGTTACATTGTAGGGAAAAATGGGAAGACAGAGAGAAAAAGGAAAAAATAAGAAACAAAAAAGTAAACAAATAAAAGGGGGAATGGAAAAGAAATTTCATAACGGCAACGCTCTTCTCATTACGAGAGACGTACCGGTGAAAACAATGGATGGTAAGCCAGGGATTACTCGTAAATAAATTTTATTTCCTATTTTGATTACTGCAAGTGCTCCTACAAGCACTGGTATTGTAGCTGTCTTGAGATACCATATCTTTTAGATTTCGTTTATCAAATCTTTATATTTTGTGAGCTTTTCAAAATTATGAAGCCAAGATATTATGGTTACAGGGTATGCTCATGTCAATCAATATACAAACTTTATTGTTTTGATCTTTCACAACACTCTCTGGTTTATTTGCTTTGATGATCCAGCTTGTACATGCTAGGAAGTCCCAAAGAATAGCTACATTTTTTCCATCAGTCACAGCTGCAGTGTGGTGCTTGTACCATTTGTCAGCAGTTTTGTTTTTATAATGCTGACACATTATACATTGTAGATATTGGTCAACTCGGACAAGTCTTGATTTGTCCTCTACAGGCGCCAAAACTTTACATGCAATTGTTACTAATATTACTATTATTATTAAGGCGGTGAGTTGGCAGAATCGTTAGAACGCCGGGCAGAAGGCTTAACGGCATTTCCTCAGTCCCTACGTTCAAATTCCATCGACATCAACTGTACCTTTTATCCTTTTGGGGACAATAAATTAAGTACCATTGAAAAATTGGAGTCCATGTCATCAGCCATCCTCCTCCCTCAGAATTTCAGGACTTGTAACTGTAGTAGAACGGATAATCATTATTACTTTTTTATGGGTTTTTTTTCGGTGAGCAGCACCTGAACGTCTCCTCCCTACTGAGGATCACACATTATTGATTTACTGCCTTCTTCAGTCATTTTTTGTAAAAAAAATGTTAGTCTTCTTTACACGAAAATCCCTCACAGCAACACAAACACACTCATATACACGCACATTCTTTGCTTTGTCTAGTGATATCCACAATGCTTTTCTTAATGTAACCCCTTGTAGTTCATAAAGAAACCATTATCATCATCATTTTCTTCTTCTTCTTCTTCTTCTTCTTCTTCTTCTTTTTCTTCTTCTTCTTCCTCATTTACTTCATTTTCTTCTTCTTCTTCTTTCTTCATCTTCTTCTTCTTCTTCTTCTTCTACTTCTTCTTCTTCTTCTTCTCTTCTTCTTCTTCTAGCATTATTATTATTATTATTATTATTACTTATTATATTATTATTATTATTATTATTATTATTATTGTTATTATTATTATTAACATCATCAATCATCATCATCATCATCATTATTATTATTTTAAATGCTTAGTGTAATTTCGTCCGTCCTTAAGTTCTAAGTTCAAATTCCGCTGAGGTTGACATTGGCTTTCAACCTTTCGTGGTCGATTAAATAATACCAGTAATGCACTGGGGCCAATGAATGCAATCGACTTGTTCCTTTCCCTAAAAATTGACGACTTTTGCTTCCAGTAGAAGGAATTATTATTTTTATTATGATTATTATTATTATTATTATTATTATTAGAAGTAGTAGTAGTAGTAGTAGTAGTAGTAGTAGTAGCACCTTCAATCACATCCATCATCTCCGTTAATATTATTAATGATGTTGTCGAAGTCAGTTTTGGTGTAATTGTTTGTTGATATTGATATTTTTCAGAAGTCGATAAATATCACTTTCTTAAACTACATATAAGTGCGTCTATGTACATACATAAATACAGGTATATATATATATATATATATATATATATATAAGCAGAAATATATGTAGATTGATGGAAATATAGATATGCAAACACACAACACACATACATACATATATATTACATACTATTTATATATATTTACTGTAAGTTTCCAACTAAAACTAACATGAAATATTCCATGTGTTATTTTTATTGCTGTTCCTCCTAAAGTTATATTCAATATTATATTTTAAATTGCCCCTGACCTATCCACATTCCTCATCATTAACCGCCCCATCGTCCTCCTCCTCTTTCTCATCATCATCATCATCATCATCATCATCATCATCATCATCATCATCATCAAATGAGTAACATCATCATCGTCAACAACAGCAGTTGCTGTTGTCGCTGTTGTTTTCGTTTTTGTTGTTTCCTTATTCTTCTGCTTCTTCTACTTTCTTCTCTCTTATTTATTATTATTATTATATTATATTTTTATTATTATATTATTATTATTATTATTATTATATTATTATTATTACTATGCTACTATTATCATTATTATCATTATTATTACTCTATTATTATTACTCATATTATTATTAGTAGTATAGTGGTAGTTACTACTACTACTACACTATACTACTACTATACTAATAGTAATAATAATAATAAAAATAACAACAACAACAATAATAATAATGATAATTATAATGATAATGATAATGATAATAATAATTATATAATAATTATAATAATATTAATAATATGTACAATTATTGACATACGTGTGTTGTTATTTCGGTTGATATTCGTGTTATTCTATGTATAAGTTTCGTAAGCGTTGTCATATTTACTGTGCCGACAAGCTTGTTTCTCCATAACAGACTTATTTACACGTGTACACTAAAGTATATTGCCAAATGTAATTAAAATATTATTTAACTATTTGCAAAACACGAATCTCAACGAAATAAAAGCAACCATGATTAATTTCAGACATTAATATATTTTACATTTTCGTGCTTTTTTCCCATTCAATTAGTGAAATAAAATTGGAAAACACTCGGTTTTCTGTAGTTTGTTTATACTTATATATAAAAAGATGCAACTTTTACTTAATTGATATGTTACATCTTTCACTTTTCCGTGATTTTAATATCTTTCATATTTTAAAACTCAACCTTATATCACTGTAAATAATATGTTATTAATTATTATAGCCATGTTCCTACTTAAGATGCATAATAAGGCCTTGTGATGAAGATACTTCTATAAAAGCAAAGAATGTGTAGAGTATCTATGTACGTATTGCTTTTGCTATTAAAGTGATTACATGCTATTTCCCATCTGCTTAATGTAATATGCAAATTTTAAGAGTGCAGCATGAATATTAGCATATATTGCCGAGAGAAAATAATACATGACATGAAGTTTTAAAATCAAAATTTATGTATCAATATATGAGTAATAAATAAGAATTAAAATTTTAGATTTACATTTCAGAGGAAAACGGCACTGACAAATAACATTCATACATATTTGTTAATAATCCAATAAAGAACATTTGCAGATACATGTACACACAAATAAAATGTAGGGTTACATATAAAATACGAGCGCATAGATGGAAATTAGACATATCAGCCTAATTTATATATACCTACATATATATACAAACATCTGCATGCGTATATGTATATGTGTGTGTACATACATATGTATACATGTGTGTATGTACATATAAGTATGTATTTATATGTATATACATGTGTGTCTGTATATATATGTATATATATGTATGTGTGTATAAATGTATATATATATATATATATATATAGAAATATATGCAAATATATATATATATATATATATATATATATATAGAGTGTGTGTGTGAGAGGAGAGAGAGAGAGAGAGATGCACACATGCAGACATGGATGCATGCATACGTATATACTTACATAAATCTATACGCCTGATTATTTTCGATATCATAGTGCGTTCGTCTTGAAGACATAATGGATTTTCAAATTAATGTTTGAAAACTAGACATAAAGGTCTAATAATAAAATTCGGGATAAAAAATCATGATTAATAATAAGGAATTAAACTCAGACGCAATTATACATTCAATATCAAATCTGTAGGAAGCATTACCGGAAAAGAAGTGCTGTACACATAAGAACACACAATTATATGCAAACACACATGCTAAAAATAAAAAAAAGCACTGGCAAAAACCTGCAGACACACACATACACACGCACACACACTCACACACACACAATTCTATAAATGACATTTTTAGAGAATTCACAAATTTTCTGTATTTCTTTCGCTCTTAAATCAGGTTGTTGCTTCGGATTTCTGTGGAAGACAGTTCCGTGCCTGGGAAGCACTATCTGTTTTCGAATGCGCCTTCTTAATTGCACTCAACGATAAATTACCTAACTACCTGAGGCTTAAAATGTTGATACATATGCATACATATATATACAATCATATATGTATACTGCTAAATATATTTGTGGACTTCTAGTAATGAATTTTAAGTCATGTGTATGTTCCTTAACACTTTTAATTGTATAAAGCTTATTTGCGACACCTTAAATGTTTCATGGAGATGAAAAGTAAAAGAAACATCGTTAGTAATCGCGTATTATTCTTTTTAACTATCTTTTGACAAACTAGACCGAATATTCTGTCAAGTTAGTTATACTTCGTGGAGAATAATAAATGAATCATCAGACTGTCTTCAGACTATAAAAATCTTAAAGATCCGATAATTTGGAATTTTCACAACTACTCATGAAATTATTTCATCCCTTCTGCGCCTACATTTCTAAGGAGATTAGTCATACTGCTTATTCTCTACTCTGTTATTTTTAAGACTTTCAGTGTGAACAGACACACCTGATTAGATCCATACGCCTTTATATACACAAAATTTTGAGTCAAATGTTTTTCGTATTTCAAGCATAAATTAATAGTTCAAACTAACTGTACGAAAAGTATTCGTTCGTCGAAATATGTCGCCCCATATTTTATTTTCTGTTTTTCATTTTAATGCTAGAAGATCAATTCCCCTGTTATACCATTTAGCAGGCTTAGAGGCAAAAACTCCCTGCACCAGATTTCCAATATTTCAACATTGTTAAACCACTGCCTGTACAGGAAATGAGTCATGGATCAGAAAAGGAGGTAATCAGTTGGTTCCCACTACATCGTGTTGGGTTCTGGCTAAAATTTGCCTTGTTTATAATAATACTCTGTTACATATATATTATAATCTAACCTTGATACTGTGTGCACTAAGATCCATGTTGATACGACACTGGTATTTCTGGAGTGTTAAACACTTTCGGTACTCAAATTGGTGACAGCTTCACAGAGTAGTTGGTGCATTTGCTAAGTATATAGACAATTTGGATGCTCGTTTCGCTAAAACTGTTAGAAGAAAGTGAACGCCTCTGATAAGAAACCAATAACATTCGACAATCGATTAAGATTGTATATCTTTTCTTTTCAGTCTGCAGAGAAATGCCTTAAATTTACCATGATTATAATTATGCTATGTGTTAAACATTATATATATATATATATATATATATATATAATATATATGTATATTTCTTAATAATGATAAAAAGTAACAGCAAAAGAAAGCAATCTCCATATGAGAGAAATACAGGATTATTTATTTATATTATAATTCAGACAAAGAGTAAAAGGTTGTCATGATTGTACTCGGAGTTTCAAATATCGGGCCGCAGAACTACGATACATTCTCGTCGGCCATTACAAGCACTTCGCTCTAACATTTGAAACTCCGAGTACAATAATGACAACCTTTTACTGTTTGTTCTAAATTATAATATATATATATATATATATTATATTTATATATAAATTGTATTATATATATATATGCATATTATATATTATATATGTATATATTATATATAAATATATTTTATATATATATACTACACACACACGCACACTCACACACACATACATACATATATATACATATATATACATATACATATATATATATATATATATACATATATATATATATATAGGCGCAGGAGTGGCTGTGTGGTAAGTAGCTTGCTAACCAGCCACATGACTCCGGGTTCAATCCCACTGCGTGGCATCTTGGGCAAGTGTCTTCTGCTATAGCCCCGGGCCGACCAATGCCTTGTGAGTGGATTTGGTAGACGGAAACTGAAAGAAGCCTGTCGTATATATATATAATATATATATATATATGTATGTGTTTGTGTGCCTGTGTTTGTCCCTCTAGCATTGCTTGACAACCGATGCTGCTGTGTGTGTTTACGTCCCCGTCACTTAGCGGTTCGGCAAAAGAGACCGATAGAATAAGTACTGGGCTTACAAAAAAGAATAAGTCCCGGGATCGAGTTGCTCGATTAAAGGCGGTGCTCCAGCATGGCCGCAGTCAAATGACTGAAACAAGTAAAAGAGAGAGTAAGAGTATATATATATATAATATATATATATAATATATATATATATATATATATATATATATATATATATATATATTATATATATATATGGTTTTATTTCTCGTCAGTCTTTGGTCATTCTAACGAATCAATTAGAGTTTCATTTATAATTTAACATGCATTTAATTAGCGTTATTAACGGCAATTGTTCAATACTAAGAGAACTGTTCGATTATACTGCACTCACTGAATGCTTTACACAGGGCATGTGAGCAAATATTAAAGTATATTAACTGAATTCGTTGAAGAGAATTAGAAATATTTAAATGCTTCGGTGAGGCTAAACTGGTGAGTGTCCACAGCTGTAACTAAAAGTGATGTCGATAATAATAGTTCTTGGTCAACCTCACCAAGACGACGTATTTGCTGTAGCATTTCAGTCTCCGTAACCAAACTGACCTCTTTAGATATATATTCAATATATGTTTCTGTGTACTTACATATATATACACATATATATATATTTATTATATATATATATATATATATATATATATGTGTGGTGTGGGTGTGTGTGTGGTATATATATGCATATGTACATATATGCATACATATAGTGAGAGTGAGGTATTTCACCGTCTCAGCTTTCACCTAGATCTCCTTCAAAAAAACATTTGCATGTTGATGTTAGGCAACAAGTGAAAGCACCAGTGTCGCAGTCCAGTCCCAATAAAATTGCCAAAACTCCTACAAGAAAGTGTTATCGCACGGTAAGCAAAATCCATATAGTTTTCAAGTAGCATATATATATATATATATTACTCTTACTCTACTCTTACTTGTTCAGTCATTTGACTGCGGCCATGCTGGAGCACCGCCTTTAATATATATATATATACCTATATGAGGTTAGTTAAATATGTTTGCGACGTACTGCTGAAAATTAGGTTCAATGAAGCTACTGTGAAGAAATATTTTTCTTGTGGTAATATGGTGTTAAAACACCAAATCTACCCAGTGTTGTCACCTATCCAGATCCCCGGCATCGATGTTTTTAGCTCCTTCGCTGTTATCAATGGGAAAAAAAATTAAGAGACACATTCTCTGTACAGAATAATTAAAGTTACACCTTTAACTAAAATACATTCAACAAATGATTCATTTGCGCTGCTAGGCCGCCAGGTTAAGAAAAATACCGTAAGATTTAAGTATGTGCAAAGTTTAGGTTATTAAAATATGCTTTTGACATATTTCCAATGAATTTGCCTTTTAACTGTTGAAATATGTTAGCTGAGGAGAATCCTTAGCTGAGAATCCTGTATGGGAACCTGGTAAAGTGCGACACAGGTCAGATATGGTGTTTTTACATATTTTTGTTTTACGTAAAACAAAAACGTCTCCATGGAAAACCACTAGATTGACTTATAGCTGTTGAAATTTGTCAAAACATATTTTAACTTACCTAAACATTGCTTATGCTTAAAACGCTGCTTGCGCTATTATTAAGGCAAGATATGTGTGTGTGTGTATGTGTCTATGTTTGCTTGGGTGTGGTGTGTGTGTGTGTGTGTGTGTGCGTGTGCGCGTCCATATCTCAAACACACTATGTTACTTATACATGCATATGGATTATCAATGTTTTGTTTTTTCACCATTTATTGATTCTGAACGTATGGACAAGAAAATAAATTTTACTGAAATAAACCCTAGTACTTAACTGGCAGTTATTGTATCGACCAGTAAAAGATGAAAAGCGAATTGGACTGCTACACTAAGTAACTAACCAATTATCGTAGGAGATAATAATAGTACAGTCAGGAAATAGCAGGAAAAAATAGATATAAGTACCATATTTGAGAAAATAATTGAGTAGCAGGCGGGTTGTAGTACAAACGAAGATGCAATATTTTCATGCGGTTCGATTCCCGTTTGAATGCTTCTTTTTCTCTCCTAATATTTCTCATGTAGCGTGTAATTCCATTAAACACGCCTGCAACACCATATATTATATATATATATACCTACGCATATATATATATATATATTATATATATATATATATATATATATATATATAATATATATATAGTGTGTGTGTGTGTGTGTGTGTATGTATATATATGCATATATGTACATATATGCATACATATAGTGAGAGTGAGGTATTTCGCCGTCTCAGCTTTCACCTAGATCTCCTTCAAAATAACATTTGCATGTTGATGTTAGGCAACAAGTGAAAGCACCCAGTGTCGCAGTCCAGTCCCAATAAAATTGCCAAAACTCCTACAAGAAAGTGTATCGCACGGTAAGCAACATCCATATAGTTTTCAAGTAGCATATATATATATATATATTACTCTTACTCTACTCTTACTTGTTTCAGTCATTTGACTGCGGCCATGCTGGAGCACCGCCTTTAATATATATATATATATATATACATATATGAGGTTAGTTAAATATGTTTGCGACGTACTGCTGAAAATTAGGTTCAATGCAGCTACTGTGAAGAAATATTTTTCTTGTGGTAATATGGTGTAAAACACCAAATCTACCCAGTGTTGTCACCTATCCAGATTCCCAGGCATCGATGTTTTTAGCTCCTTCGCTGTTATCAATGGGAAAAAAAATTAAGAGACACATTCTCTGTACAGGACTAATTAAAGTTACACCTTTAACTAAAATACATTCAACAACATTGATTCATTTGCGCTGCTAGGCCGCCAGGTTAAAAAAAATACCGTAAGATTTAAGTATGTGCAAAGTTTAGGTTATTTAAAATATGCTTTTGACATATTTCAAATGAATTTGCCTTTTAACTGTTGAAATATGTTAGCTGAGGAGAATCCTTAGCTGAGAATCCTGTATGGGAAACCTGGTAAAGTGCGACACAGGTCAGATATGGTGTTTTTACATATTTTTGTTTTACGTAAAACAAAAACGTCTCCATGGTAACACCACTAGATTTGACTTATAGCTGTTGAAATTTGTCACAAACATATTTTAACTTACCTAAACATTGCTTATGCTTAAACACTGCTTGGCGCTATTATTAAGGCAAGATATGTGTGTGTGTGTATGTGTCTATGTTTGCTTGGGTGTGTGTGTGTGTGTGTGTGTGTGTGCGTGTGCGCGTCCATATCTCAAACACACCTATGTACTTATACATGCATATGGATTATCAATGTTTTGTTTTTTCACCATTTATTGATTCTGAACGTATGGACAAGAACATAAATTTTACTGAAATAAACCCTAGTACTTAACTGGCAGTTATTGTATCGACCAGTAAAAGATGAAAAGCGAATTGGACTGCTACACTAAGTAACTAACCAATTATCGTATAGAGATAATAATAGTACAGTCAGGAAATAGCAGAAAAAAATAGATATAAGTACCATATTTGAGAAAATAATGAGTAGCAGGCGGTTTGTAGTACAAACGAAGATGCAATATTTTCATGCGGTTCGATTCCCGTTTGAATGCCTTCTTTTTCTCTCCTAATATTTCTCATGTAGCGTGTAATTCCATTAAACACGCCTGCACACCCATATATATATATATATACCTACGCATATATTATAATATATAATATATATATTATATATATATATATATATATATATATATATAATGTGTGTATGTGTGTGTGTGTATGTGTATAATTTGTGTATATATGTGTGTATATATACACACACACATCACACACACAGATAACACACAACACACACAAATATGCTGTATAATTTCCATGAAGCCTTGACTGATGAATATGTTTTAATTTCTTAAAGCCAAAACAATGCTAGTTATAAAAAGTCAACGGTACACTTTTTTACCAGCCATTTTAATATTTTAGGGTCAAGACCCCTTATTTAGAAAATATACGGAGAAAAGGCGCTGCTGATTGTCTCGTCTGCTCTGAAGTGTATGTGTATTAAGGGATGATTCCATTGTTACGTGAGCAAATCAGCCTCGTGCAGTTTCGACCTCTTGTTAATTTCTGTGTTGCATCTGTTAATTAAAATAGCTTTTTTTTATCCCGAAGTCCGCATCGTTTGTTTCTGTAGCTTCAATGCAAACAAACCTGGAAGTATTTTGTGTTAATATCTGAAAGAAACAGGGATCGCGGTGTTCGTTAATCTGAATGTAAACGTGTATGTTCGTAATTCTTATATAGTGTTCATTCACATCCTCCTGCGAGGTGGCTATCAAAATAAAAATTATATTCAATATAAAATCTGAAGTGGAGCACCGAGACACCACAGACTCTTTATCTCTGATCTTAAATTAAGTGTCACAGAAAGCGTATACACATCCACTAACTTTAAAAGAAAAGCGCCAACTAGGGGGGCTATTCATGCATACTCATCATAGGCGTATGTTAGAAGTGAGATCTACAGGATAGACAGCAAATGCAACGAGACACGAAGCGGACACAGCAGCACCAAACAACAGAGAACCTGATAGAGAATGGTTATGAATGCTCTCTCTCTAAATGCAAGGAAACCACGACAATACCTAGCAAAGCTCGCTCACCCAAGGGGTGTGAATAAAGCAAGTATGGCCCCTGTGAAGATGGCCCTACACTGAACCTACGCTTGTAAACCAGATGAGTTGAAGAGGAGAAAGGTGCCTGTCGGTGGTCTCCTTGGCTGTCGAGGATGTGAGGTTTTTTTCGTTGGCCCTTGGTGGGACACCATGATCACAAGGAATTTAGTTGTTTCCATTTTATTATTTATATTGTATTCGATATTTTTGTACTGAAGTCCACTTGTCATTTGTTTCATATTGTCCCATTTTGTTTTGCGTTCGGCCAACGTTATTGCTTTTGTTGTTGTTGTAGCAGGTCCTCATCTCATGGAGAGTACACGGCGTAAAATGTGTACGGAACCTAGCAACTCTATTTTCTGAAGTTCTCCCGCGTTGACATGGCAAGGGAGTTTGTTGAGCTGCTTATCAAGGTCCCTTTATAGTTATAATAATAATAATAATAATAATAATAATAATAATAATAATAATAATAAAATAATAATAATAATAATAAGGATGACCTAAAACTATACGCTGCAAATGACAAACAGCTGGAAACACTGGATGACCTAAAACTATACGCTGCAAATGACAAACAGCTGGAAACACTATTAAAGACAGTTCATGGATTTACCAAAGAAATAGATATGAAATTTGGATTAGAAAAATGCGCCAAAGTAACCATGAAAAGAGGAAAACTAGTTAAGAGTAACAACATCACACTAGATAAAACCAATGAAATAAAAGAATTAGACCAAAGCCAAACTTACAAATACTTAGGAATCCATGAACTAGATAAGACACAACACACAAATGAAAGAGAAAATAAAAAAAGAATATTATAGACGAGTTAGATCAATACTAAAAACAGAGCTCAATGCTAAAAACAAGATAATAGGTATCAACACTTTAGCTGTCCCAGTTATAAGTTACAGCTACAATATCCTTAACTGGACACGAAATGAACTGTCCAAAATAGATAGGAAAACAAGAAAAATACTGACAGGATCTAGGATGCATCACCCAAAATCTGACATAGAAAGACTATATATACAACGTATAGAAGGTGGTAGAGGCCTTATACAGCTGGAAAACTACTATAAAATAACCACCATAGGACTGCAAAAATACCTACTTCAGAAGGAAGGAAAACTGATCCAGATAGCAGCAAAACATGAGCAAAACAAAAAACTGTTCTCAGTATTTAAGGAAGCTGACAAATACAAACAAGAAATCATACCACCTAATAAACACAAAGAAGAAGACGAAGATGATGTAGAAACAACAAAAGCTATAAAACAAATGAAATCCAAACTAAAAATAGAGCAGCAACGAGCCATGATAAAACGATGGCAAGAAAAGCCCCTTCATGGTAAATACTGCACTAAACTAAACGCAAAAGAAATAGACAAAGAAAAATCCCAGCAATGGTTGAGAAGCTCAGGACTCAAAGCAGAGACAGAGGGATTTTTATTGCAGCACAAGACCAAAGCCTCCCCACCAGAAATTACCAAAAACATGTAATGAAAAGAAATATTACAAGTAACTGCAGAATATGTGGAGATGGACAAGAAACAATAAATCATATTATCTCTAGCTGCCCAGTCCTGGCTAAGAAGGAATATATTCACAGACATGACAGAGTTAGAACCTACATACATTGGAAGCTATGCCAACATTATGGAATAACAACAGAAAAAAGATGGTATAGGCACACACCAGAAAAGGTCACAGAAAACGGGAAAGCAACCATACTCTGGGATATGCCGATACACACAGATAGAAAAATTAAGGCCAACAGACCAGATATAGTTGTCAGTGATCATGAAGAAAAACAATGCTTTCTAATTGATGTATCAATACCGGCAGATGACAACGTGTCTCTAAAAGAAATGGAGAAACTCTCAAAATACAAAGACCTGGAAATAGAAGTAACTAGAATGTGGAACCTGAAAACAGAAACAATTTCTATCATAGTAGGTGCATTTGGCATGATAAAAAAATATTCAGACAAATGCATAACAAAAACACCAGGACTTACAAACACATATAATATACAGAAAATTGCACTACTAGGCACTGCACACATCCTACGCAGAACACTTTCCATACAATAACCATCAGAGCATCACAACAAATCACAGCACATACCCAAGGCAGTGAAGTGAAAATACGCTATAAAAATAAAACTGCTGAATAATGATACTAATAATACTAATAATAATAATAATAATATTAATTATTATTATTATTATTATTATTAATATTATCATTATTATTATTATTATTATATTATTATTATTATTATTATTATTATTATTATATTATTATTATTATTATTATATTATCATTATTATTATTATATTATTATTATATTATTATTATTATTATTATTATATTATTATTATTATTATCAGCCTTCGAAGTTCAACTGGGAAATAGAAAAATAAAGAAAGAGAAAAAAAGATAAGAAAAAAGGAAAGAAAATAGTAAAGGAATGAAAGAGGAAAAATAGCAAGAATATTTAATCAAACATTTATGCGTCATTTTATTTATTACTCTAGGGTGTGATGTTAACAACCCGCAAACATATTTCTCCTCGTACATTTGGAGTACTGAAAGTGTAGCAGTTTCAGAATATTTTCTGAGAATATGCGCTTTCAAGTCTTTTTCAAAATTGCAGCCGTTTGATGCAAAAGGTTTGGCAAGTACTTTCGAACTACTGTTATTGTGCCTGACATCATATCTCTGCCCATTGAATTTTTGCTTAATTGCTCTTTTATGCAATCATCATGAATCAATTTGTTTTGTGCATTCTGCTGCTTACACCAGATAGCAATCTCTACACATCCCACCTTTTTTACACATAATACCATTTCTGTTGATATTACTGATGGAATTCACTTGCCTTATGGTGTTGCACAGTGAACAGCGCTTTCCAGTAATCTTTCATTTCTTTGACTGCTAAAATCTATGGCTTTAACTCCAACATAAAATTTACGTCTAGTTTTTCAAAAATTAGCGTTGAATTTTTGGACACAAAAAATTAGTTTTCTGAAAGCAGAATAATGACAGAGTCATTTTGCAAACCCACGTCATCCCACATTTACCTCCATCGTTGCTCCGATCATCCACATCATATACTTCGGTCAAATCTAAAATCCAGATTTTTAGGCTAGAAAGGATTTGTACTGACGTAAGGTATTACTGAAAACATAGAAAAGCTTTTGTACACCATTATGTCAAACGAGGTTTACAGTGTATTACGATTAAATGAAATAGCAAATGGCATAGCTAAGATTAGCAAAGGAAGTCAAACCTTTATGCGTAGGTTTAGCAAACAGTGTACAATATGTAACAGAAATTTTTTAATGATTACGTGTCGTGTTGCATGAAGGTTACCAGCATGTTGCGGAAAAAATATCCTCGTTTCAAAGAGATACTTCCGCAGACGCCTATTGTAGCATTTAGAGGGAATAAAAGTATAAGAGAACTATCAAGCTTTACTTCTAACACCAAGAAAACTTCATTTTTCGACCCTGAAGCGATGAAAAACAAAGCTGACCTCGGCGGAATTTGAAATGCGAATGAAGCGACGGACGAAATACTGCTAAACATTTCGCTCAGCGTGCTCACGTTTCTGCAGGCTCTATTATTAGCTTAAGATCCAGAAAATGGCCCTTCTAGATACATTGCATTTTAAAACCCAAGCTGGCGTCCAACATTAAAAATTAATGATTGCGATGTACAGGAAATAAGTTTTTTTCTGATAAACGTTATTTATTATGCAAAATTTTACACAAATAGCTTTATGTTTACCTTTTGAAGGATTTGTTTTACTCTCCTCTTCACTAATTCAGGTTATACATATCAGGTGGGGCACATATGGCGCAAAGGATCTCCAGACGAAGCCAGCAAGACTATGACAAAACACGTTGGCGTGGAAAAATGACTATAGCATATTTACTATTCACTGGACTGAATTACAGGTCATAGCAGAACAATGCCAAGCACTTAAAAAGTGCCAATGCAAAACTGAGTGTGCAGGACGTTGCACATGCAGGAAGTCAGCCCTTCCTTTTACTTCCCACTGTGTCTGTCCATGCATCTGATTGGTGATGAAATCTGAATAACCTGAATTGGTGAAGAATGTAGTAGGAAAATCCTTCGAAAGGTAAATGTAAGGCACTTTGTGCAAAATATAAAACTTATATCCTGTTCAGCGCAACTATTAGTTTTTAATGTTGCACACTATCTTGTATTTTGGCTGCCATTTTCGATTTTAAAGTGCATTTCGATTTTAAACTATAGGTGTGCCAGGTTGCATATTTGCATCACCTTTTCGAGGGTTTTACTTGTATCTTCTTCACTATGAGTGTAGTATAGGAAGAACAGTACAATATACTCAATTACAAGGAATATCATATCCTCGTAGTAAGCTATAAAGGGATCTTTCAACCTGTATCTGAGTTGCCCCAGAACAATGCATATATATTTCAATGAAAAAAATCATTAAAAAATTTTTTTACTAGAATGTTGTAATTTCGGTAGCTACAATCCATCAAATTATGCACTCTCGTTATTCATGCTTTGTGCATGGACGTGCCTCCATAAAACTGAGCTCTATATGAATTCTATATTTTCCTCTTCCCTCCATTTTCGTGAACAGCCCATCAAAAGGAGATGCACAGTACAAATCAAAGGAATGTGTTTTATTAAATATATACATGCATAAAAACTTACATACATAAATGCATACACACATACACACACAAACACATATAGGTGCGACTGTGTGGTAGGTACCTTGCTTATCAAGCATACGGTTCCGGGTTTAGTCCCACTGCGTGGCACTGTGGGCAAATATGTTCTACTATAGCCTCACGCTGACCAAAGCCTTGTAAGTGGATTTGTCAGATGGAAACTGAAAGAAGTGCGTCGTATGTGCAAATATATATGTATAAATATGCGTGTGTATATGTTTGCTTGTCCCCCATTATCGCTTGAAAACCGATCTTGGGGTGTTGATGTCCCCATACATTAGCAATTCGGCAAAAGAGACCGATAGAATAAGTATTAGGCTTACAAAGAATAATCCGGGAACAGATTTGTTCGACTAAAAGCGGTGCTCCAACATGGCTGTAGTCAAATAACTGAAACAAATAAAATCATATATGAATATATATATATATATATATATATATATATATATATATATATACAAACATTTATGAATTTGTGTTACAAGATTCCAGAGACAATACTATGTGTTGAAACAGATATTGTTGCATTTCGGGACGGTCGTGTTTTTTTTTCTCTTTTTGCCAAATAGTGCGTGCGTTTATTTGGCAACAAGGAAAAAGGACTATCCAGAAATACAAGAAATTGTATATATATATATATATATACATGCATACACACACACACATACATACATATATATATATTTATATATATATATACATAATTATATATATATTTATATATATATATACTTACATTATATATATATATATATATATATATATATATATATATACATATATATATATAATATATATATATATGCATGTGTGTGTGTATGTGTGTGTATTCTGAAGGATAAACACGCATGCTTATTAATTCTGGTGTGTTTGCGTACGTGGCGTTAGGTTAACATATGTATATATTTTATGTATATGTTGCTGTTCGCTTACATAAAACGGAGAACCAATAAATTTTGATCTGATATGCAATGTCACGTGATGAACACTATCATTATTTTTAGGAATATCAGTTAATAATATTTAGTTCATACCAATGAATACAGTATAATGCCATGTTCCCATTCGCCCAAATACACACCCAAATATTTTATAGATTTCAGTTGTTTTGGAGAAAAACAACAAATATCATACCACTAATAACACACATGATACACTACAGCTCAAGCCCTTCATACAAAGGAGACATTAATAAAACCGCAAGAAGCAAAGAATGAAGCATGAAATGATTTATAATGGTGTCATCGATATATAAAAGAATATATATCAGTATATAATATGATATATATTTTAGCTGCTGCACTCTTGCGTCTTGCCTGACTTTAGCTGGGATGATGATTTCTAACACACTTGGTGCAACCATTCGTATGGGGGAGCATTATATATATGTGTGTGTGTATTTATATTTATACATGTATGTTTATATATATATATATAAATATATATATATATATATACGCATATATATATACGCATATATATATATACATATAGATATGCATCCTTACATATAAATATACATGTGTGTGTGCGTATACATACATGCATATATATATATATATATATATAGAGAGAGAGAGAGAGAGAGAGAGAGAGAGAGAGAGAGATAGATAGATAGATAGATAGATAGATAGATAGATAGATAGATAGATAGATAGATAGATAGATAGATAGATAGATAGATAGATAGATAGATAGATAGATAGATAGATATGGTGGAGGGAGACATGCTTACACGATGCACAGGCAACAATATGAACTCTGTATAGATTAGAAAATCGAAATAAATTTAAATATAAGAAAACCTCACTGCGATTGTAACGATATGAAATGCATTTTTACATTCGGTTGATTTTTGGTAAAAAGTAAGTTGTCTCTCTAAGTACCGTTCCGCTGTTTGTTGAGTTACGGAAGAATGATTTGCCTTATGCTTCAATAAATATATGAGCTGCTGCGTAAACCAGTCGTATGTTAGTCCACCGGAATTGCAGATAGCCTAGTTTGCATAGTTTTGTTTCCTATGGCTCACGACAACGAGATGAAGTAAAATATATTAGAAGCTAAAGCAGGAGGGAGGGTTTATAAATTCTCAATACATTTGTATTAAGATGACATATATGAAGATCTAAACTGCCGTTTTTGATAGGCCCACTGACTACACTATCAAAGGATTTGATATTTCTAGCAATTCTTCTTACAGATTTAAGAAGCTCAAAAATTTAGCATGTTTGCTGCTATATTTTCTGAAACATGTACAATCCATTATTATGGTTTTTGTACACATTCAGTAGGCTTTTATTTTAATGCACTTTATGTAAACACTACCACAAAAATACAGAGAAGCAAGACACAAGCCAATCGATTCGGTTAATTTTATCCGATCTGTTGTAAAATTTGTGTATGTGGTTTGTCAAAATGAATTTGTATTACTTAAACGTCATCGCTTAACTACACAGCTTCTTCGTTCTGAACATTAAGATTTCGCGTATTGTTGACCACATATGACTTCCAATGACGCCACTGTCAGTTTCAAGTTACGTTAAAGAAATTAAGACAGAAAGTTTTATCTTTGATTTTATTAATGATGAAATTGGTACACACCAATTTATAAGCTCAGTCATGTTAGTATACTGTGAGTTGCAAATTGGAATATGAAATAACAGCAAACGATTATTGACATTCAAAATATAATCTTTTGTATCAAATAAAAGCTAACTGCATTATATTTGGAAGTGTGTATAATAATATTATGCTCCAAACTAGATTTTATTTCCCTGCTATTAAGCATTTGAGAAGAAATTATGTTGACAAATGACATTTAGGTTTTATAATTATGCTGATTTTTCGTGACTTTTATTGTGTACAAATCAAATGAAAACTTTTTCCTTATTTTGTATTTTTCGTATTTTAATTGTTCACTGTTAATTTCTGTTGGTTAATTTGGAGCAACACTGCTGACACGGCTATCTATGTTACGTGTTATTTAGCATGTTTGATTGGACGCAAAGTTAATGTCTATAATCAGCTATATTGAACAAAGATACTTATATATGTATATGCACATTCACACATATACGTAGAAGCCCGTTTGCACACACACACACACATGCACGTGCACACGCGTACAGAAGCACACACACATACAAACACACACACTTATAGTTAGAGTTGTTTAGATATATATTATGTTTTATGATTTTTTCCTTCTCTATTGCCTACATAAAACCAAGCAATTATTTTTCTATAATTGGTAAAAACTGCTTATATATAATCTCCATTCATTTGCTTGTTTACCTAGTTTCTGCTATAAATCCCAACACAATTTATCTTCTGCTCTGGTGGTCGAAAATTTCTATTCACTTCTGAGAATAACATATAAACAGAGATGCAAGTCTGACGAGGCCATTTCCCGTGGATTGTAAAATTCATCGTTTACTTTGTTCAGACAATACGATCGTAATAAAGCACGCTGGCAATATAATAACCGGAATACAAAAACTACAGCATTTTACATACACTGATTTTAGATTCCTAGAGCAAATCCCTGAATACATAACATTGAAACAACGGTGAAATAAAGAGTAGTTATTCTTACATTTATCTGTTTGAGTTACGTCTGTGTAGAAATATCTATTTCGCATAAGCTAGTTGAATAAATATACATATATATGTAGAAATAGGTTATATTCTAGAAAAGTATTGAAAATTGATCAATGCTATAACAACATATTCAACATTCATGTAAAAAGTGAATGAAAATATGTTTCCTTGGTTTCCGTTGGGTGGCAGCTCTATTCCATGGTTTGCTTTATTTTTGATGTCAACTTCATAGCAAATAAATATTATTATGTATTATATTGTTTAGCAAAATTATTGATTTCACATGTCTCAATTTCCCTAGCTGGAAAAGGTTTGCTCGATAAGTTCTCAAAAGTTCACTAGCAGCAGACTAGCGTCGTACCAAGGAGAATAATTTCCTCTTATATTCATAAACCTACACTAACCAGAAATAAACTTTCATCATACATACGTTTGTAATTCTTGAAAGGATACATTTGTTTTCGTTTCGAATTATATAATATATAATTTATTTTTCTAATATACTGAATTATGTTTCTAGATATCAATGACCATATAAGTTATTTTCCTTTTTCATGCTTCGGTCCTGTTCATATGTATTCTATATCCACGAAATCTTTCGTAATGCAATGATAAAGAAAATCAGATGAACAGTAGCATTGTGAAGAACAGGATATCTATTTCAGGTTTCTCAATATCAGAAATGGTTAAGTGTTAATTTTTCTCTCCCTAGATAATTTGAGCAGCATAAACACACATACAAGCAGATATGCACAGGCAGCCACGCCCAGACAAATATATATATATATATATAATATATATATATATATAATATATATATATATATATATATATATATATATATATATTTATTTTTAAATGTCTATATTTTTAAATGTCTTACTTTGAAAAATTGCATTCGGTGGGATTAGTAATATTTTTGGTAGAAATGACTGATTGTCCCTCTTAGCGTTTGGCATGTATGTATAATGCCTCCTGGCATGTATGTATAATGCCCTCTATATATAAAATATATATATATATATATATGATGTATGTATGTGTGAATATATATATATATGCATTTGCATATACAGAAGTTGGACAAAATAATGGAAACACATTAACATTTCAAACATATTTCTTTTAATATGGTGTAGGACCACCTTTGGCAGTATTACAGCTTGAATTCTACAAGGTATGGACTCGCACAAAGTTTGAATTGAATTTTTGTCTATTCTTCAGCCAAAACAGTCTCCAGTTCTTGTAGTGGTGACGGTGGAGGATATCGACTCCTTACTTGTTTTTCTAAAATGAATCATAAATGTTCAATAATATTGAGATCTTGAAACTGTGGTGGTCAGAGAAGATGTTCAACTTCACTAGAATGATCCTCGTGCCAATCAGTAATAACTGTTTTTAGCTGTGTGAATTGGTGCATTATTATCCTGAAATATTGCGTTTCCCTCAGGAAACATTTCCGTAAACATAATATGAATTTGATCATATAAAATGCTTAATTAGTCTTGACTATTAATTCGGCCATGATGGGAAAGCATTGAACCGGCGGATTTCTAAGATATAGACCCGCAGATCATCACATATCCTCCTCCATGTTTAACATTTGGAAGAAAGCAGTCCGGCTCAAATGCTTCATATGTCTGTCTCACACGTATACTCAGCTAGGAAAATATCATTCTTCCACTGTTCTAGAGGCAAGTTCTGCAGGATTTACTCCACTCTAAACGCTTTGCAACTTTTATTTTTGAAAATAGGGACTTTAGGATTGCAGCCGTCCCGTGAAATCCGGTTTTGTGCAGCTCCCGACGAACAGATTTGTGGAAACTGGATTCTCGAGGTGTTCATTAAGCTCTACAGTATTTGTAGGAGCTGTACATTTGTGCTCCTGTGTAGCACTTCACCTAAGTGTCCGACGCACCCTAGCTCAAATTTTGGTTTTCTTCTGGAGGTTGACGAGTAGGTTTTTCCCTCTTTCTCAAAAGCTGTCATTACTTCAGAGACATTACGTCTTGATACACCTAACATTTCGGCTGTTTTCACTAGGCCAGCGTCTTCCATACAAGCACCAACAATTTGATCTCTTTGAAAGTCCGACAGATCTCTATTCATAATGAATTATAATTAGCATTTTCTGGTAAAATCTGGGAAAAAAACAGCAATTTTAGCAAAACATATTAAGCAACCCTAATAATAAATGAAAATACATAAAATTAAACAAGATTTCGACGGTTTTTATTGATATTTCAAAATCATGATGCTATGATGCTAAGTGTTTCCATTATTTTGTCCAACTCGTAGTATATGTGTATGTATACATACAAGCACAAACACACATATATTCTTAGATATATATGCAGATGTAAATGTACATATATATATATATATATATATATATATATGTATATATATGTGTGTGTGTGTGTGCGTGTATGTGTGTGTGTGTGTGTGTGTGTGTGTGTGTGTGTGTGTGTGAACACAAACACACTTTCATATATATACGTATATGCAGATTTAGTTGTCCGTGCGTGTATATATATGTATTGGGAAAGTAGTGCGTCCGATTTCGGATAGGAAGATGAGTTAAATTTTCATCGAAGGTTGTTTTAAAGTTGAATGAATATATATATCTCAGTCTTCAGTATCCCAGTATCCTAGTACATATACCATATATATCAAAAGCCTGAATGCCTTACTTCACACTAACAGTCAATGTTCTTTTGTTTTTCTTTTGCATGAATTACTCTGAAGTACAAGGTTCATACGGGTTGGTCTACGAGAAGGGTAGGTAAGCATAGGAACTTTATTGAAACAAGAAACTCTTCTGGATGCTTGCATTATTTCTTCACCTTTCGAGTTTCGAAATAATTAGTGGACCAGCAGTCTCCTTCTTTCCACTATAAAGTATACAGCAGTCGTTTGTATTAGCCAGTCTTGATGGCAATACAAGCGACTGCAACAAAACAAATATTTCCTTTCTTCTTTACCTATTATTTGTAACTGAAGAAGCCATTTTAGCGGTAAAACACCAACACTCCGAAAAAGTTCATTACTAAAAATAAATGAATATGTGGACACCCGGATGTAAGAGTTTTAGTTACATTACGAGAAAACATTCTGACATTAACATTAAGTTTACAGTTTCCTATCAAAGAATGTGTTCTAAAACCATTATAATGTAATCACACCACACAAACACATACACATGAACACAAACACTCACAAGCACAATCAGACACACACTATCTCCATCTGTCTGTCTGTCGCTGACTCTCTCTCTCTCTCTCTCACAAACACACACTCAATCACGCACAGAAAAGAGTATCAGTGGCATAAATGTATTTCAGACATTTTATTAGGCTGAACGACATCGGTCTATATATGAAATAGCAGTTACTGACTTTAAATAGAATCTGTTTTGTAAATCTCTGATTTTTGTTTATTTATTTGTATGATTTAGAGACACACATGACTCGAAAAAGAAGCGAAATACTTGACATGGTTTTATTTCATACAGTTTAGCGCTTTAACTACGAAGACATATTATTAACCAAAAATAGTTGTGCCCCCACGCGCAGTATTATGAACAATAAATATGCAAATAATAGTTAGACAGGGTTATGCAGTTTGTACACAATAGAGCTACGAGAATAACATCTACTCAATTATTAAACCATGTTGTTTTCTTGCAAATTCAAATGGAATAAATTTGACAATATTAATTGCTCTTGTAACATTTGTGAGATTAAATAAGAAACGTTCAATTTTATTCGAACTGTCGTGAAATTGCTGTAGGAACACTATTTTCAGAACCATTTTAACCTTTTTAGCCCTGTAGCGTGTGGCAAAAATAGTTTTGTTGCAAACTATGATAATTTTACAACTGCTAATATGTTACAACTGCCTTCAAACAATTTGCAGTGCAGTGGAAAACAAATGGTGTTATTGAGATTAACTGCACGTTAACAATGAGATATGTTTTCGATCCAAGAATTTTGCATTCCGTTTTATAGACAAAGCTTATGCAGAAGCACTTCGAAGGATCAAATTATGTGCATGGGTGGTACAACTTGCTCTTGGGTACGTTTAGTGGTTGTCTAAGAAGACAGGCGACTCAAACATGGAGGCATAGAATTGGCAGGGAGGTTCAATTTCTTAATCTTCGTCAGCAAAAAATACCTGATTTCTCTCTCTCACTATCTCTCTCTTTGTTTTTTCATTCTTTCATTCTTTCTTTCTTCATCTCTCTTTCTTTCTCTCTCTCTCTGTGTTTCTCTCACTTTCTTCCCCCCGCCTCTCGCTCTTCCTAAGTCACTGTATCTCTTATTAAATTTTCCCAGTGGATCATAAAATGAATGGACTTTGTAACCATGAATCTTAATACGATTATTTTTATTCTATATTTTATAGATAGGTTTAATTCTTAAGCCAGTTTATTCGATGAGATTACGATGGATGTTAGGACGTTCTACTGAGTCTTCAACAGAAATGGAACTAGTGTTACAAACTACTATTATAGATTAAGTATTTTTACATTAATTATATGAGTACACAAATAACATTGTTTATCAGCACCTGATTACAAAATTTTATAGTCTTCGAGGAAAACTTCCAACTATATTTTGTAATTAATATTGTGTAATTTTACAGAAGCCCAAATTATGATGAAAACACGCATACGCTTTCATAGATAAATTCATACATGTCTATACACATGCATTTATATACGTAAGTACATACGCACAAACATACACAGAAACACTCACGCATAAGAGTGTGTATAAGTGTGTATGTGTGGTAGACACGAAACATGGAAAACAAGCCGGAAGATTAATTAAAAACCACACGAAAAAATATTAAACCTCCTACTTGAAAAACGATAGAGTATAGTAATTCATTTAGATGTTAATTTTGTTGGGAAAGTCTCAACGGAAACAATTGAACGAAATTGCGTATAGAGTACGTGTATCTTTATTATATTTAATTAGTAGAGCTCCGAAGGATAAAGTTTATTAAATCATTATTTGAACGTATAACGGAAGATGATTGAAGCATGGACTATAACCCGGTGAGTAATAACTCAACACAACATACAAGTAAACATATAAGTCCTTCATGTAAGTTTCGAAAATTCCCAGTTAGTATTTTTTAATAAATGAAAACTGAAATTCTCCTCACGCATGCTTATACATATACATACAGTCACATATGATATATAGATAAATAGATAGAGATAGATAGGTAGAAAGAGAGGTAGAGAGAGATAAAGAGAGAGAGAGAGTGATCCATGTATATACATATGTACATATACTTTATTATATACGCATACAATCATTTGCGATGCAATAAAATTACCTTTTTTTTTTTTTGTATTGTCACGAAATAAGAGAAGCAATTTGCGCTTTTAATATATCAATTGTTTTTTCTTGGGTGAAAAATAGGAAAATAGAAGGTGTCAGGAGAAGAGTTTACTTTTAGTATAGGGAAAGGCCTACAGTCAACAGAATGGAAGTGTAACAGGTTTGTTTAATGTTTCTGAAGGAAGAGTGTGAAATAAGCAGTCACTTATATTCGCTAAAGTGCAATGGAGAGAAATATGTTGCTGAGTCAGCAAATTTCAATTTTAACATTTTGTGAATTGATGTGTATATGAGAGAAGACTGAGTGATGAGTAAAGGAGGGGAGGTAAAGTACATACGTAAGTGGACATGTAAGCATAAACGTTGGAAGCAGGGAAATACTGAAAATGTTTGACAGGAATCATAGTGAGCTCGTGTAAATATAACCGCCGTATGTATACAAGGGGTCTGATGAGAAATTGCCATGGAATAACAATGTGGCTGTGATGTCCTTAGGTGAAAGGAAACCAAATCGATTTTGGAAACAATAGTTGATTAACTAATTGTTTTATGCATAAAACCTTGAAATACGTTTCTTCTTTTCATCACGTAATGCATTAATTTAGCATATTTGTTAAATGGATTATTTTTTTACTGTAATTTTTGCAGTATTGTTTCTTTTAGAGGTTATCATCCATGAGTAATGGATTATGAAATTATGGATTATGGAGAAGAGAACGGCAAGAACTGTTTCTTTACTTTGTATTATTGAATATTTCCTGTTACATATTAACTACGCTCACTATTTCGAAATTAATCTGCAGCTCCATACATAAATTAAAAACATATACGTGTATTAATGTATGCATGCATGCATGTATGTACGTAAGTGTATATAAATGTACGCCATGATAGATCGCTAGCCACTACACATTCTTTATTTTCTCTCCTTGTTTCTTTCTGTGTTCCTTTCTGTGGAAGAGCGTAGGCTCGAAACGTTAAAGACTTTTTCCTTTCCCGAGCGTTACAATAATACATCTGTTTGTTATCTACACCACCTATCTTCGTCTTTTTTTTGTGAATTCTTCCTATATGTAGCCATATACTTACGGATGCACCCAACCATCCACTATATATATAAATATATATTTTATTGTCTCATTAAGATCAACAAAAAGTACTCCATGTATTGTGAGAAATAAATATTATTTAATTACACAGTATAAAGGTACGAGCTACTAATATTTTCCTACGGTGAAGACATGTGTCTAGACATGGTTTTATAACATACCTTCTGTCTCCAAACAATATTCGGGTTAGGAGAACATGGTCTGTTCTGTTTGAAGATGGGGACACTGGTACACGAAAAATCAGGAGAAAAGAAATCGTGACGCTGGATTCAAAATTTGGAAGAGCGAATAAAATATGAACGACGAAAGAATAGAAAAGAAAGGAAATTAGAGGTACTTTCCTTTTGCCCATCGAAGCCATAAATAAACTAGAATAATAATACTACGAAGGGGGCTTCAAAGACTGGAAGACAGCGGCTTAATCGGGAGAAGGTGGTGTCCTCCAGTTCACCAAAAGAAATTTATCCATGTTGATCAATCAATTTTTTCATAATTTTCTCTCATGTGTGTGTGTGTATTTTTGTGTTTGTCTGTGTGTGCGCGGGTGCGTGTGTATGTATATGTGTGTGTGTGTGTTTGTGTGTGTGTGTGCGTGTGTGTGTGTGTGTGTGTGTGTGCGTGTGTGTGTGTGTAAGTAATGACGTTAATTATCCTACATTTATTAGTGCATGTATAAATACGAAAATGCAAAAAAGAAATGAAAATTCATATTGTAAGAAAACGGATTTCTATGTTAGCATTATAAATATTCCTAACTTGACCTATTTCGACTGGTTGTATATTACATGTTTACATTTTTTTTAACATAGTATCACATATTTGTTAACAGTAAGTTGCCTCCGGCTGCAATATCCCATTGCATTTTTATGTAAAAATATATCGGTCAAATGAATATAATATTTCGCAGAATGCTTCTTCGTCTCTCTTACAGCTTCATGAATTTTCTTGTTCTTCATAAAACGTACATTTCATTTCTTCTCTGAAAACAATGGCAATATTTTCTGTTACCAAAAGCCATTTATCCTGGATGATTTCTTTGTTACGTAGTGAACTTTGAAATATTTCCTGCTTTTGCTTCCCCCAAGTCTTCAGAATTTATATATTGAGACTATATTCTTTCTGTTCCAGTATTAGCTTCTCTCTGATGCGAACACAATCAATGAAATATTGCATTTTACAAATTTATGGATGCTGATCTAATGATTTCTTCTTTATATAGTTTATCAAAGTAATATCACGTCAAAAATATCTCCTTCTCTGTGGCCCCTGAAAAGATAAATTATGGCTGCGGCTTCCTAATTCGATGTAGTCCTCATTATTAGAAGAATGATAGACAGATGAAGACGGTCAAAGAGCAAAAATCTACCATCTGAATAGCTATATAAATTTAAAGTACATAGACAGGAACATAAATTTGGATTGAATGAATAATACGTTTAGCAGTGAAACGTGAAGCCAATACTACAGAGTCAAAATAATACATAGTCATATATTTTAAAGATTTCTTCTTCAAATCTTGGCAATAACAGAAACTACAATTTTAGTGCAAGTATTTTAGGTTTACATACTGTTGTTTTTTTCCTCTCTTGATTTTATCTGTGAAGTATAAAAATCAAAAAGCTTCAAAAATATGCAGTACACTTAGTCTGCGATACGATTTCCATTTCATATGACTATCATAGCTTGGTTTTTATACTCACATACATTCATGAGAATTTGCATTTATTTATTTATTGCAAATTTTAAAGGGCTGAGTTGCAAAGTTTCGCGTCATGTCTGTCTGTCTGTATATATATATATATATATATTATATATATATATATACAGACATATATATATATATATGGGGGGGGGTAAAAATAAACAAATATGCATGTATGTATGTGTATATGTGCCTGCACGCGCGATTGTTCATGTGTGTGCGTGCAAGTGAGAAAATGACTTTTATTTCTAACTTCCCTCAGACCCTGAGACAGAACCTTGTGTCAATTTTGATAATTATGAAAATAAACATCCCATAGATTGATATTAAAGTCAAATAAGACTAATTTCCCTAGTCTGTGATAATAACAAATAAATATCCAGATATAATCAGAAATGTAAAAGGCGCATTTTGAAATATAAATCGCTAAGATAAAATTCAAATTATTATAGATTGTGGATCGCATTCCGAAATGCATAGAAAATGTTTTATACTGTTTTTGACAACCAATTAAATGCTAAACTCATGGATGTTATCCAAACAAGGGTTGTAGAAATTACAGATTGGAAAAAAATATCAATATTAAAGAAAATTTAACTTCATTTCTTTTATTACAAATGCATTTATTATAATCAAACGGTATTTCACTCTTGTAAAGGCGGCGAGCTGGCAAAATCGTTAGCACGCCGGGCGAAATGATTAGCGGTATTTCGTCTGTCACTACGATCTGAGTTCAAATTCCGCCGAGGTCGACTTTGCATTTCATCCTTTCGGGGTCGATAAATTAAATACCAGTTACGCACTGGGGTCGATGTAATCGACTTAATACCTATGTCTATCCTTGTTTGTCCCTGTATGTTTAGCCCCTTGTGGGTAATAAAGAAATAGGTATTTCGTCTGTCGCTACGTTCTGAGTTAGCATTCTGCCGAGGTCGACTTTGCATTTCATCTTTTCGGGGTAGATTACATAAGCACCGGTTACGCACTGGGGTCGATATAATCGACTTAATCCGTTTGTCTGTCCTTGTTTGTCCTCTCTGTGTTTAGCCCCTTGTGGGTAGTAACGAAACAGGTATTTCCCTCTTGGGTATCAATTTACTTTCGCGCTCCACGAATATTTGAATCGCACGAATGTCACTTTTATAAAACAATAATAATATTCATCATCCAGGCCAAAAAGACAGTGTCAAGTAATCATAATGCAGGTTACAAGGCTGTAGAATTTAACTTCGGTGGGAACACCGGTTAACATTGTAATCTATTATTTACAACTAAATGCCAGTAGGACAGACTGGTTTGTGTCGATTAAAAAATGTTTCTTCTGAGGGCATTGATGCAATACTGGTGCGTTCCCTAGAAGCACAGAAACTAATAAATGTGCATTTTGAATACTGAGATGCAGTTCTTGACAAGATTTCTCTATAGTATTTGCTATCAAAACTTGTTATGGTAACAAACAGGACCTTTCATAGAATTACTAAGAGTGTAAACATCTCCAGTGTCTCGGATGATTGCCTCCTACCTTATGTATTCGTTAGCCTTTTAGGTCATAACATGTATAGCATTAAATGAGAGTGGAGAATATCATATTATAGTGTAACATATATATCGTCATTATCAACTACAATCTTATTGCTTATCTAAATACAATCATTATAAGCAATCGTATTTAAAGAATCACTTCATCTAGAATGTGCTTCAAACCTAGCATATCACGGAGGCTGTCACCACGGAAGGGACACGTAACGGATTAGCTCTCGGTGAATGTAGCCAATCAAACATTTCTGATAGTAGTAGAAGAACTATTCAAGTCCCCTAGAATATGAAATGACAGTTTACTGAATGACACAGAAAAGGGAAAGTAGACGAAGAAAATGGCAGCGATAAGCCTTCAGTCAAAATACTTCTGTGACTTTTATGTAAGGTCTGGTACTTAGAGTTCAACGTGAGCACAGTGAAAATGATGGAATGCAAGGAAGTGGTTTGGTGTAAAAACTAATCATATCAAAGTTACCCTTTAATGTTGCCAAACGAATCTAGAGCTACCTCAAAAGTCTATTGAAGAGGACTGCAAGGTGGGAAAATTAAGGTTATTGTCTATGCTTGAGGATTTCAGCAATACATTCGTAAGATAACTCCAACCTAAACTGAGACGTATGTATGGAGACAAGAGCCGAAACATTTAAATGGAGTGGGCTCCACTGAAGCATTGTTTTTCAGCTTTCCCTCGAGTTTTATACAACCAGGAAAGGTTTTAATTTTTTTGTTTCTGCATAGAGGGTACTATGTCATACTATTTAAGAACTTTAACTCCCACAGAATTCAAATTTGGGCTTCATATTTTCAATGTGTAGATACAAATAATTTGGGTCTATATCATAGGTTAACCCCCTAGAGTCTGGCTTCGTCTATGAGCTGGAAAATATAATCCTAATTTCAAGTTTTGATACTAAGTAATGTGAATATTATATTAAACACACAAATAACAAGCAATGAGAAATTTTATAATTTAATCTCTACTCATTCTATATATATTTAGCTATTAGATATTAATGCAATGTAAGCAATAAGTTCCTGCTGATTACCAATCACTCAGTTAATTTCTCGGGAAAACAGGATCGTCAGAAAAGCCATTTTGATTTCTTTCAATAACATGAAGCAGACAAGCGAGTCAAGTTTCATGAACCAAACCGAAACAGGTGCCAATTCAGCGTTTGTTTCCACTACCTGCTGAACTTGATACACATCGTTTACGTCACTAATTCCCTCGATAGCGACATTAATATTTAGACTTACACAATCTCCCTCGTTTGCAATACGCAGAAAGTGTGTTTCAGTACAAAGCAAAAAAAAAAAGTTATGAAAATGTTAAACGCAGCCTATCAAATTTAATATATAGATGTCCGACACATTTACTACAGTAGAATGTGTCAATTAAAGAGATGCAAGCAATAAATCATTACGGTAATATTCTCATACAGTGTATAGCTTCAATTATAAACTTCCATAATTTCCTCAAAATTTTCTTTCCACACAATTAAATATTAACATATCAGTAATAGAGTTTACTGATATTTTGCTCAATTTACTTTATAGATCGTCCACTCAAAATGAAACTGATCCTTTTATGTTTGAATATTCTGTGTTATAAAATATGCCATCATAGACGCATTTGCAGTTATTTACTTGCAACCTATAAGTGAGTGCGTGAGTGTATGATATACATATAAGTGAGTGTGCGAGTGTCTGAATTTTGTGTGAATGAACACACACACGCACACATACACGTGCGTAACCAGAGATAAATACATTTATATATATTAACAAAAGTGTATATATATATATAATATATATATTAACACGTATCTGTATCTCTCTTTCTCCCTTTCACTCTGTCTCTCTCTCTCTCTCTCTCTGTCTCTCTCTCTCTCTGTCTCTCTCTCTCTCTCTCTTTATATATATATATATATATATATATATATATATATATTATATATATATATATATATATATGTATTTATATGTACATCATTCACACACATACACACAGAAACACACACGCACACATATGTAGATGTCAAATCTCGTAAATGGAATACAGGCGCAGTTAGCATTAAAGGGATTCACTATGAAAGCACACCGATTCCTAAAACTACAATATGAAGAAATGTTCACGCACTTAATCCCCAAGAAAAACAAAAATGTTATTACATGTTGTACTTACATATTCAGACAAGGCGAATAAATCTTAAATTTTGTAGAATTCGGTCATATTTTGCCTTCAGGAAAAATATATTAATCTCTTGTACAGCTGGATATGCCTTAATGTGATTTATGATATAGAAACCACAGTCAGCACTGAATTATGATAATAAATACTCAATCATATAGATTGCAATGCACATCCAAATATTTGAAATGCTTCCTATTCTCGCACAGTCCACCCGTATTAGTTCGCCTGATGAATAAAATGTGTCCCCTGATGACTCACCCAACAATTTTATAACATGAAGTGAAATGATTAAAAGACACGTTGCATTTGTATTATGGAAATTATTTATAAAAGCATATCAGAAAATTATCCTGTTTGAGTTCCCAAATAAACATCTACGCATGTATACCCGCCCACACGCATATGCAAAGACATACAAAATCATTTTCAGACACGGTCGTACACACAGATAGGCGCACTCGCAAAATTCAGTCAGTCATATAAATATATGTGTGCGCGTATATATATATATATATATATATATATATATATATATATATATAAAAGTATTAATTTATAAAAATATGGTAAAGTAAAAAAATTCACTTTACCACACACCGAACTTTTCAGAAATAGCAGCTAAAAATTTGGCTATTTCTTCAACTGCAAATAAAAGTCTCCAGACAATGCATACTCAGAAAATAACTCACATAGGTATAAGGGAAAACAATGAAAGATCACATCCATATAAGATACCCGAGGACAGCCTGTTTCTGGATTCGTGGGTAAAACGCCACTTTTCCTTCATCAGCTCAGAGATTTCTTCTGATTTAGATTTGAAAATACTAAGAATCAAACATACCCGTCCGATATCTGTAACATCGGACAAACCATGCCAGACACCTAGTACTAGCGAATCCAAAAATACAAATGAGATCTATTATTCTCCCTGTCCACCCACGTAAGTCATAGAGTAGTACATTCCTACAGAGGCAAAAACTGTAGTTCAAATTCTTGGAGAGAAAGCATTATATTGTCAGTAAAAAAGGGGTAGAATTAATTAATTGTTAATCAGTTCGACCAAGCAGTATTCGGTATGTAAAGACCATTTACGGTATATTTGAAGTATTAATTTATAAAAATATGGTAAAGTAAAAAAATTCACTTTACCACACACCGAACTTTTCAGAAATAGCAGCCAAAAATTTGGCTATTTCTTCAACTGCAAATAAAAGTCTCCAGACAATGCATACTCAGACTATATATATTTTACTGACTATATATATTTATATATATATAGTTTTAAGAGATTTGAATGCGAATTAGTCCATGAATTGGAGTAATTTTTAGATTTCTAACGGTCTTCCTTCATACTATACTTGTGAATGTACAAGTGTAAGTTAGCGTAGATAATTTAAAGTTATTTACACTTTTACTCTTATACCTTTTTCCGTCATTTGACTGCGGTGATGCTGGAGCACCAACTTTAGTCGAGCAAATCGACCACAAGACTTATTCTTTGTAAGCCTAGTACTTATTCTACCAGTCTCTTTTGCCGAACCGCTAAGTGACGGGGACATAAATACACCAGCATCGACTGTCAAGCTATGCTAGGGGTAAAAACACGGACACACAAACATGCACACAAACTCACATATTTATATATATATACATATATACGACGGGCTTTGGTCGGACCGAGCCTGTAGTGGAAGACACTTGTCGAAGAACCCGGAACCATGTGGTTGGTAAGAAAGCTGCTTACCACACAGCCACTCCTGCGCCTATATATATATATATATATATTATATATATATAATATATATATATATATATATATATAAAGTATATGGTTTAACTTATTAAAATAGAGTTCAACAGATTCATTCATATTTACGTAAATGGAGGTGATTAGATTTTAATATGTATGATGATTTGTTTTAAATTCAAGTAGCTATACGAACGTTTCATACAGAAAGACAGGAAATTCGTTTTAAGAATCTGAGTTATCAAAATTACTCGTCAGTGGCCAAAGAAAAAAAGAAGAATATCTAAACTGACGTTAAAATTACATAGGTATAGTGTTGTTACTCATTTTGTTAAGTGTTATTGCTCTTGGAGTCACGTCTATTTGAACAAAACTCGTTTAAATAAACATGACACCAAGAACTTCACAAAATCAGTAATAACGCCACGCCTATGTAATTCGAACGTAATTTTAGATTTTGTCTTTTTTTCACTACAGACGAGTACGTTTTTCACAACACAAGATTCTTAAAATGAATTTCTTGTCTTTCTGTACGAAACAATTGTACAACAACATGAATGGAAAAAAAATCATGCATATTAGCATCTAATCACCTCCATTTACTTAAATATGAATGAATTTTTTGAAGTCTGCTTTAATATGTTGAATCATATATAGACTTATACATATATATATATACATATACATACTATATATATACTTCGCTTTTATATCTGGTTTGGAAGATTCTTTACCTTTATTCGTGTGTTGAAACAAATTTTGTTGTGACTAAGGAAAGTCATACACTCTCACCGGGTTAATTTCCATTCGTTTATTATCAATATTATTATTATTAACCTTATTATTATTATTATTATTATTATTATTATTATTATTATTATTATTATTATTATTATTATTATTATTTAAAGTCAATGGATATTGACTCTATACGTTATCGGGGCTGCATGCCTTTTGTCTATTCGAAGATCCTGTTAAATATGTGTGCGAGCCAGCGTGCTGATCTGCTTGAGTATACACATTTGTATATGTGTATGCATGCATGTATGTATTGTGTATGTATGTATGTATGTGTGTATATGTGTATGTATGCGTGTATATACGTGTGTATGTATTTTGCCTATTCATATGTTAGCATGTATTTGTGCGTGCTTGTGTGTTTACGTATTCATGTATATGTGTGTATATTTGTGTTTATACCTCTGTTTCCTTGTGTCTTGGTGTTTGTTTGTGTCTATATGTGTGAGATTGCATGATTATGTACGTCCATCTCTTATGTATGGATGGGTGTCTCCGTATGTGTAGAGTAACTGTTTATATATCACCATGTCTTTCTATCTCCTTTTGTGTGTATGTGTTTCCCCGTCTGTATTACCTATCTACCTACATATCTATCTCTTTACCTACATATATATTTGCTACATAACCGCTAATTAGCAGATATACCTATGTAGGTATTGTGATATCTCTAACTTCTTCAAGGAGATCTTTTTTAGTACGGGGGTGGGGCGTTTCATTTAAGAGGACGTACTCCTGTATTTGAATGAGTGATATGTCCTTCGGGTGCTTGGATAAAATGCGGATGCCAAGTCGGCCCAGTATGCCCTTATCTTGGTCTATGGCACGTGATAGAGTATGGAGGACAGATTCTTTTCCTCATATTGACTCAAATGTAAGTCTATTCTCTTGGCTATATTTTCAGATGTCTTTTCAATGTATGCCGTGTTTTTTTTTCTTTAAATGCTGAGAGACTAGCTCTCAGCATGGGGAACTTGCAGGCAGGATCCTCGTACGAAGGAGTAGGTTCTGACCTAAAACAAAAATGACAGAAACAGAATACCGGATATTACAAATAGTGAACCTTTTCTCTTGACAAGGGACAATGGGGTCACTCCGGGCTTGGACATGCATACGTTCATGCGTTGTCGCTAATAACGAGGCATTTAGTGGGACCGCCCACTTAAAATAAATGGAATTAGAAACATCAAGTCCACACTGTAAAGTGCAACTTCTGTACACTTTATGCTGGAGTTTACACTTCTAGCTTTACAGACAATGCCAGGGTTAGGGTTAATGTTACATACCACGCACTTCATGTTAGTGCATGTATTATTTTCGAATTGGTACGTACCACATAACTCCGATCTGATGGAGTTCCCTAACTTCCCAACAATCTTGCAGTTAAATATAGTCTCCTTAAGAGCCCTCCTAAATCTGCAGGGTAATTCTTCTACAAACTACACTCAATGATATTTGTCTGCCCTATGCAGTGTTTTCAATCTGATTTGTTACACTCCCTGTGTATGCTATTGTAGTCTTTGCCTCGGTATCTAGGGCGGCTAACATTGACTTCATTACATATGACGTTATCTAATTTCTTCCTAGCTCCTCTGGACACACGAATTCTTATTTTCTAATCATATCCAAATTGATATGCATGATTTTCTTCCTAATGTTATGCTAATAGCATGATGTTGGTGGTTATTTATGAAATGTATACTGCAGTATTGTAATCTCATAGTATCAATACATTAACACTCACACACACACATGCAACCACCTACCCACCATATATATATATATATATATATATATATATATATATCAAATATTATTAGAGACAAAACCACTATTTTGCAAAACAAACAAGGAAAGACTTAATCAATACATAAAATTTTAATAAATAGTCAAAAAAACCGCCACTACAATTGTTACTTGTCTTGATCGACAATCTTCAGGTGGACTTCCAATAAGTCAGTTTCAAATTATGAAGTCATAATTTGAAACTGACTTATTGGAAGTCCACCTGAAGATTGTCGATCAAGACAAGTAACAATTGTAGTGGCGGTTTTTTGACTATTTATTAAAATTTTATGTATTGATTAAGTCTTTCCTTGTTTGTTTTGCAAAATAGTGGTTTTGTCTCTAATAATATTTATATATATATATATATATATATTATATATAAAGATATATATATATATATATATATATATATATATTATATATAATATATATATACATTCATATATAATAGGTATATATATATATGCATATATATATATGTATGTATATATGTATCTATACATATATACATATAAATATATACCCATATGGATATTAATATTCATAAATACACGCCATATACATGAATATGCGATTGTATATATATATATATATATGTATATATATATGTATGTATGTATGTATGTATGTATTTGTGTATATATATATATTGCGTGTGTATGTGTGTTTGTAGTTTAATATATTTAGTAAAATTCTGAATTCCTCATAACTGTACTAAATCCAAAGCTTTATGGTTTTACGTAACAAAAGTTATATAGTTCTATAATTACTCATACTTAACCTATAACAATTCATCACATAGCTATAGTAAACTCTATCATATAAATCCCTGCAATAGTTTGTTTTCTAAAAATAAAACCTTTTTCCCTTAAATTTTTCCTGTAAGTTGATCAATAATTTTCGTAGACAAACATATATCAATTATTACATCGATTTTTCCTCTTTTTTTTTTACCTTTTTATTTTTTGAAACATCACAGTTTCCGAAACATCTGTTAAAGGCAACATAGAAATATTTATCTTCTCATATGACAATGCAAATTGTTATTCTGACATTCCAATTATACTAGTTATTTCTATTTAGGTTCCGTTTTACATAGTTCCATCTTTGATTTTGATATTATTTTCATGAAAAGTTTATTCATCACATTTAACCAAATAGCAACATTTTTAAAGTTCAAAGTAGTTTCATCATAATATATCAAAAGACAGAAAGTATCTCTAAACTCTTCTCATCCTGTACCATAATAATATTCCAACATCATTCCGTGTATCAAATTGATATGATAGAGCACTTTATCATCGATAGACTTTACATCATTCTATCATGAAAGAGATTGTTCTGTATGAATATACATACCCTTCAACTTTACCTATAATGGGCAATTTATCTATCTATTCCCTTCACAGACATTTTCGCTCCATCTATTATGTCTATATACATTATGTGCCCATATATATATATATATATATATATATATATATATATATATATATTATATATATATATATGTATATATATATATATATATATATATATATATATATATATATATATATATCTTATATATATAATATATATATACATTCATATATAATAGGTATATATATATGCATATATATATATGTATGTATATATGTATCTATACATATATACATATAAATATATACCCATATGGATATTAATATTCATAAATACACGCCATATACATGAATATTCGATTGTATATATATATATATATTATATATATATATGTATGTATGTATGTATGTATTTGTGTATATATATATTGCGTGTGTATGTGTGTTTGTAGTTTAATATATTTAGTAAAATTCTGAATTCCTCATAACTGTACTAAATCCAAAGCTTTATGGTTTTACGTAACAAAAGTTTATATAGTTCTATAATTACTCATACTTAACCTATAACAATTCATCACATAGCTATAGTAAACTCTATCATATAAATCCCTGCAATAGTTTGTTTTCTAAAAATAAAACCTTTTTCCCTTAAATTTTTCCTGTAAGTTGATCAATAATTTTCGTAGACAAACATATATCAATTATTACATCGATTTTTCCTCTTTTTTTTTTACCTTTTTATTTTTTGAAACATCACAGTTTCCGAAACATCTGTTAAAGGCAACATAGAAATATTTATCTTCTCATATGACAATGCAAATTGTTATTCTGACATTCCAATTATACTAGTTATTTCTATTTAGGTTCCGTTTTACATAGTTCCATCTTTGATTTTGATATTATTTTCATGAAAAGTTTATTCATCACATTTAACCAAATAGCAACATTTTTAAAGTTCAAAGTAGTTTCATCATAATATATCAAAAGACAGAAAGTATCTCTAAACTCTTCTCATCCTGTACCATAATAATATTCCAACATCATTCCGTGTATCAAATTGATATGATAGAGCACTTTATCATCGATAGACTTTACATCATTCTATCATGAAAGAGATTGTTCTGTATGAATATACATACCCTTCAACTTTACCTATAATGGGCAATTTATCTATCTATTCCCTTCACAGACATTTTCGCTCCATCTATTATGTCTATATACATTATGTGCCCATATATATATATATATATATATAATATATATATATATATGCATGTATATATATATGTATATATATATATATATATATATATATATATATATATATTATATATATACATATATATATAAAGATACAAGCATGCATACATACATATATATATATATATATATATATACATACTTATATATATGCGTGTATGTGTATGTATATGTTTATACAAATAACCACACATATACAAATATACATGTAAGCATGCGTACATACGTACTTAGAGAAGTACATTATATATTCTTTTGTTTGTCGTAGAGTGTCTCTTCATGTGCACTGTGTACATTCGTGGATGTAAGATTGAGTGTTAAGCGTGTGTAGGTGGCAATAAACAATTACTAATCTAAGTGAGATGGGATGTTCTACATTCACAGTATTAGTTGAATACGTGATTAGTTTGAAACGGTGATACATATATGGTCTTTAGGACTCCTGTAATAATTCACAGAAAAGGGGACAGCTTGTTTACTGTGCCTTTATTGTCCCTCCTCTATATAATAATAAAGATCGGTACTGACGATATTCAGCTTCAGATTGGTTGGGCTGATGCCTGTGGAGAAAATATTCAGGTATGCCGAAATAGGTAGAGGAATTTCCCCCTTGATACTGCAACTTATCATAAATGAGAATTCAATCAACGCTTGCAAGATTACCGTCTTTAAATTGTATTTATATACTTGATGTAATTGGCCAAATATTAGAAGGAAAGGAAGCACTCCGTCGGTTACGACGACGAGGGTTCCGGTTGAACCGAATCAACGGAACAGCCTGCTCGTGAAATTAACGTGTAAGTGGCTGAGCACTCCACAGACACGTGTACCCTTAACGTAGTTCTCGGGGATATTCAGCGTGACACAGAGAGTGACAAGGCCGGCCCTTTGAAATACAGGTACAACAGAAACAGGAAGTAAGAGTGAGAGAAAGTTGTGGTGAAAGAGTACAGCAGGGATCACCACCATCCCCTGCCGGAGCCTCGTGGAGCTTTAGGTGTTTTTGCTCAATAAACACTCACAACGCCCGGTCTGGGCATCAAAACCGCGAGCCTATGACCGCGAGTCCGTTGCCCTAACCACTGGGCCATTGCGCCTCCACGGCCAAATATTATGGATATAGAGAATGGGAATATAAGACATGTTCAAAGCATTTTTGCGTTTCGAATTGTGTAAATTTGAAATGCTGACACAAGTACTGAATTTTCAGCCTTGTGACGACAAATCGGAAACGGAAAACTGTGAATGAAACAAATTATATAACGTATAAAAGTTCAGTTTCCACGCCCCCTAAACAATCTCCACCGTCAATACATGTAACAGTAGTAAAAAGTAATAAAAGACACAGGACGTAAGTGCGTGACGTTGCCGAATTAACAATCATAACAGCAATCAAGCAAACATGTATGGTTAAAAATTAAGCAATGAAACTTTTTGTTTGCGAGTTTCCATCTAAGACGTTGCATTATTGGTTGGTATGTACTAATGGAATAGGATGATAATTCCTATATGAAAACTGCTCAGAACAAAAACATTTGTTAAATATCTATGGTATGTCTATCTATCTATCTATCTATCTATCTATCTATCTATCTATCTATCTATCTATCTATCTATCTATCTATCTATCTATCTATCTATCTGTCTATCTATCTATATATCTATCTATCTGCCCAGATACATACATACGTGTGTGTATGAATTCATGCCTTTGTGTATATGTGTGTGTATGTGTGTATGTGTGTGTGTGTGCACGCGCGTGTATGTATTTCTCCAATTAGTATATGAATGTACTTATGTGTGTATATATGTTCGCTTCCCTTCTTAACTCTTAAACTTCCTCCCTTAAGGAAGGAGGTTGTTACTAACAATGATACAAAGACCCAGCGTTAATTTGTAGACAATAAAAAGTTGACATTTTAAACTTCAGAACAATGCTGTTTAATTTTACTCTTCCACTTATAAATTGTTTTTGCAACATGCGTGTTAGTTGTTTGATTTTTTCTTCTGACCATCCATGCTTATCAAGACTGTCAAATATTTACTCACAAATTATTGGTAGAGATATAAATTTATAATCTGGGTATAGAAGCTGGAGGTTTCGATGCGTTTGTCCATAGTTAGCATTATTCGCTCTGATACTCAAAGACATATTCATATTAACAGAAACAATGACTTTACAAACTATTTGCAAATGTTTCAGGGTCACAATACTTGCTTCATATGACATCAATGCATATTTCAGACCACTGATACCACCCATGCGCGGGAAGTATAGCCTGTTTACATATCCATAAACGTTGAAGTTTCCTTTAACATTGAGGAGCTTTCGCGTACGAACAACTATCTCATATGTATGTGTGTATGTATGTTCGTATGTGTGTATGCATGTATGGACGGATGGATGGATATATGTATGTATCCATACATGCATGTATCTGTGTATGTCTGTATATATGCATGCATACACACACATATATATATATATATATATATGTATGTATGTGTGTATGTATGTATGTATATATATATATAATATATATATTATATATATATATATATATATTTTGATTTTGATTTTTCCAGTTTCAGCTTATGAGCTGTGGCCATGCTGGGGCACCGCCATTTTGGGGCACCGCCATTTATATATATATATATATATATAATATATATATATATATTTAATGAAATGGATATATGAATATCTTGTTACGGATTATTCAAAATTTAACCGATACATGTGTAGCAAAAATCACACCAGAATGGTCTCCTTATTCAATCCGAATTTGGGAATTTGCAGCCTTTGAAACATGTGTAGAAAATAATAAAAAGGAATTTTGTAGAATCTTCGTTCGGCTCCATTTCTTCCCTTCGCTAAATATATATATATATATATATATATATATATATATATATATAATATATATATATATATATATTATATATATATATATATATATATGTGCATATATATATATGTATGTATATGTATACGTGTATGTATGTAACTATTAGACTCGTAAAAATCGTGGCGTATCAGACCTCATGATAGCCTCCCGGTTCAGTCCCGCTGCGTGGAACATTGGCCAAGTGTTTTCTACTATACCCTCGAGCTGACCAAAGCCGTGTAAGTGGATTTGGGTAACAGAAACTGAAAGAAGCCTGTCGAATATATATAAATATATGTGTGTGTGCATGTGTGTGTGTTTGTATTTATTTGTGTGACTGTGATTTTCCCCCCACCATCACGTTTAACAAGTGATGTCGGTGTATTTACGTCCCCGTAACATAGCGGTTCGGCAAAAGAGACCGATAGAATAAGAACTAGGCTTACAAAGAATAAGTTCTGGGTTTGATTTGATCGACTAAATGCGGTGCTTCACCACGACCGCATTCAAACGACTGGAACAGCCAAGTCACAATAAATTCAAGTTCTCAGTTATACCGGTCATACTGCCGAGATGTTGAACGTCTACAACTATGTTATTGTAACATTTCAAGTACAAACGATATGCTCTCATCCATATATACAACCACAATTATCTGGATGCGCAACAAGCACTGTAACATGTAGACAACAGAAAGAAATGAAACTGATTTAAAGTCTACCATCGTCCTCGGATGGTCTTCCAAACACGGAACGACAATTGTTAGTATATACCAAGGTGGCTGAAGGAGGACTATGCGTGCCTGACGGAGAGAAAATTGCAGCTTTGGAAAATGGAAGCACATTAGAGAACAGTTGATGGCTTTTGATAGGATTTATATACCTAGTTTATAATTTCAGGTGAGCATAAATTTTGGGGATACTGTTACGTGATAACCAGAGATGTAAAACGGTGTTTAGGTTACAAAGCATCATTACAGTGTGGCCTCTAATTTACAATATGGTTTTTCTGGGTCTTAGCCGTGTAACTGTAGATTTTAACGTATGGACAATAATACTAGTTAATCTGGGTTAGCAGTGCTCGAATGTATGCCACAGTTGAGACATGTAGAGCATTAGAGTGTAAGATATATTTCAGAAATTTGATACGGCGTCGTCAGAATGCTGACGTACTTAGTCAACTGTAATGGAAGCATTTCGTTACGAACATAATTAGAATGTTACCTACATCGTTTCATTATTGCAATGATGAAGATGGTGATGGTGATGATGACGACGACGACGATGATGATGAGGACGACGACGAATATGATGATGTTATCGATAATAAATTGATGGAGATTGTTATCATGATGAACACGTACAGAGACAAATAAGTAAAGGTATACTTGTGATACCAATGGTATAATAATGGTAGCACGAATGTAGTCATATTGATTCAATCAAAAACAAACAAGAATATTACGAATATCTTATATTCTTTATTTTTTCGTTTTAGTTGTTAACTAAGAGCATGGTGAACGAAATCTATTGGTGGTGGTGGTGGTGGTAGTGGAAATAGACGGGGAAAGAGAATCATACCTACAGACAGAGAGATAAGGAGAAACTTGTGACTGGAAATAGCAGTCTCTATTTGCAAAGAAAACAAATGTAGATACTTGCTGGATAATTGTTTCATGACTGACATTGTGCTAATAGTTTGCTCATTAATTTCAACGTCCAAAACGTGTTTCTGGCAGTATCACCTTGTCTTTCCAGCAGAGAAGATAATAGTCTCATTATTTTACATTAATCAATATACAGGCGCATTTAAACGGTTTAATTTCGTATGAAATATATTTTGTTAGAATAACACAAGTGCAAGTACTAAACGGAATCATATTTTACACTGTATGTGTTCTATTGTGGTTTTCAGGATCATGTAAGTTCCCTTATTTTTTTCAGATTTTAAAGAAAAGCAAATATGCCATTGGTACCTTGAAAGACAGTACCGAATAATATTGTGTTAGGTATTATTACCATTAAATGTTGAGAGCTTCCTATTTCACAATATCATATAAGAAGTAGAGCTGGTAGAATCGTTTGCATTTCGGGCGAAGTGCTTAACGGTATTTCGTCTTCGGTTACGTTCTGAGTTCATATTCCGCCGAGGTCGACTTTGCCATTCATGCTTTCGGGGTCGATTAAAAAAGTACCAGTTAAGCACTGGGGTCGATATTATCGACTTAATCCGTTTGTCTGTCCTTCTTTGTCCCCTCTGTATGTAGCCCCTTGTGGGTAGTAAAGAGATAGGTATTTCGTCTGCGGTTACATTCTGAGTTCAACTTCCGCCGAGGTCAATTTGCCATTCATCCTTTCGGGGTCCATTAAATAAGTACCAGTTACGCACTGGGATCGATGTTATCGACTTAATTCCTTTGTCTGTGCTTGTTTGTCCTCTCTATGTTTAGCCCCTTGCGGGCAATAAAGAAATGAATATATAAGAAGTTTTAATCCTGAATCCACCTACGCATTCCTAACAGTAGCTATCAAAATATGCGCGTGCACACACACACACACACACTGACACACAGATAGGCGTGTACACTCATACACACATACATATATTTCATCACCCATACAGAGATATACAAATAAATATATACATGCATATACACTGCATGTCAAATTATTAGAGAGAGCAGTTTTTTCGAAATAAAGTATTTATTCGTTCGAATCCAGATATTTTCCAACTGAATGATAGCAACATTTGCCTGCGTATACCGTAGTAAAATATATTGGATCCGTGAGGATGTAAACAAACGGCGGCCATTTTTGTGAAATAGCATAAATTTTACCGCCCTAAATCGTTAAGCAAGTGCCCAATAAATGTGTTATGGGTAAAAAACGTGATTTAACATCAAATGAAAAGTCCACCAGCATCTCAGAGCTTGGAAAAACAAAAATGACATTGGAAATATCAAAGATCACAGGAAAAGATCATCGAACTGTGAAGAAATTTATGGAGCGTTTTGTTCTTTTCGAGGGCTGACAATGGTAAATCGTGGGTTGTTTTTCTGGCGTACCCTGTCATGTATAGTGAGGGACGTTACGAAGAACATGTGCCTGACTAGTCGAGAAGTGTTTAAACGTTGTGGTAGGGAAGACATTTCGAAATCTACCAGGTGTCATCTCTTGAAGCAGGTAGCGAAGCGCGTACAACCTGTTACAAGGTCCCTCCACTGAAGGTTGCCCAGAAACAAAATAGAGTCAAATGGGCAGAGGCTACATGAAGATAGATTCTTCAAAAGTCCTTTTTTACTGACGAATGTTGTGCTACCCTAGTATTCCGAAGAGGAAGATATATCAAGATGGACGGTAGTTTTAAACGAAAGATGCGCTCTGGGAAGCTATTGTGGATACTGCTGATAGTATTACGTCAGCTGAAATAGTTACTTGACAATTAAATAGATAAGCGCGTCAAGGACGGTCTCTCATGTGGAGGATCATACATCCATCATTAAGAACTTTATGACGTCATCTTTCTTGCATTATTTCTATTCAAACATTATTATGTTCATTATAAAGTCCGTTATGAACGTATTTGTTGTTAAAAATTAACTGTCGCATTATATACATATTTGTTTTTGCATAATTAGCATTTTTATTAAACCTACCTAATAATTTAGGACGGTAAAAAGGATGTCGTTGTTTCTTTACATATGGTTGGATCAGAATTATTTTGATGAGTGTTATTATCATGGAAAAATATCTTGATTCGAACGAATAAATACTCTGTTATTGCGAAAAAAACAGAGGTACCTAATAATTTGACGCGCAGTGTATATAGATATATATATATATATATATATATATATAGAGAGAGAGAGAGAGAGAGAGAGAGATAGATAGATAGATAGATAGATAGATAGATAGATAGATAGATAGATAGATAGACATATATATTTATATACATATATATATACATACATATATATACATGAGAGTGTATATATATTTATGTGTGTGTGTGTGTAAAAAGTTTTTCGCAATGAGATAAAAACCAAGGCTGTGTAGATTTTAGAACATTTATAAATAGGTCTTGCGGCTATTTATAGGATATTTATTATATCTCTTCCTCGGAGACAAATCTGGAACTTAACTATGGTCTATCCATAGCACTTATTCAGCTTTACTTGACACATTTGTGTCTCACTGACACCATTACCTCTCATAGCCTATATATATATATATATATATATACGCATATACACATGCATACTTCAGGGCGCATGGCCAAGTGGCCCCAATTCCTAGACACCGGTGGTGTATTTCCTCTCGTGTTTTGCTTTGCGATCACTTCGACACGTTCCGCGTGTTGCACCGAGCACCTATTTAGACAAGGTCGATTTGATGGAGGGAGTGACCTAATGGGTGGCACAAATAAACATTTAATCACTATAAATATATTGGACGTACGGAAGAGTCCATCATACACACACACACACACACACACACACACACACACAACACACACACCTTTATAAGTATGTTTATGTAGGTACGTCTGCATATATTACTTAGATGTATATATATGTGTGTGGTATGAGTGAGAAGAAAATTGATTTTTTTGAGTGGGTTAAATGCACGTATGTCTTTAAAAGAGCGTATACTTGTATTTATTTATTTACTTCAAAACTTTACTCTACCGGTTTCAGGATTTTTCAGTTTGACTTTCGTTTTTCTTTTTCTTTCTTTTCAATGGTAAATTTAAAAAACTAAAGGTAAAGATTTAGATATAAAGGTAAGTGAATGCACAAGCAAATATTCCGTAGTTTTATATCATGCTCGCAAATAAAATATTTAATAAATTTCATAATAGAATCACATAAAGTGCGCAATATCTTCTTCAAGAATATGAAACTTCGAAATATAAAAATTTTGATAAATTTCATTGCAATTAGATATGATAGAAGATTATTTAAATTCAGTACGATTCATAGAAATTAATTATGTTAGCAAATGGGACCATGAAGATTTTAGAAAATCACAATCTATTTTACACACTGCATCGTTTTCTTTGGAGTAGAATTTTTCCTCGTTTGTATTACTCTTTTGCATGTGGAACAAAGTATTTTTCAAGGTGACATTGCGATGTGTATGTATATTTTAAGATTTGGATTCAAGTCCTGATTGGCTGCTCACTCAAAGACATCTCTTTAGTCTACTGTTCCGATTGGCTACCTCCCTTAAACTGTCATTTTTCTGATATCTATGTCAGCACAATGCTCGATATCATCACTTAATGTTATTCTGTTTTTCCTTAGTCTACTTTAAATTAAAATCATAATCTAATAGTCATTCCAGAGTGGTGAGCAATTAGAGTCGTCAAAATATGTAGTTACGCAGCCGTTTGAAGTTAGTGGAAAGTTTTTACAGGGAGATTTGATTTAATTGTTTCATTACCTTACCTGTAGTTGTTTACCTGAGTCGGATATACTAAGTCTTTTTATTCTAACATGTTGCTATAAAGCATTTAGATTTGGCACATACTCCTTATTTCTTATAAAAGAGGTGTTGGACCGAGGTAACTGCTTACAGTTACAAAAGGTCCTAAAGCAATTAGTGAAATGCGTGAGTTTGCGCGCCCGCGTAGGTGACTTAGTGTGTAAATTTAAGCACGAGGTCACACAATTTGGTGTGTGCATGTCTTTTCCTTATTGCTAAAATTAAGTGCCAGCTAATTGTCAAAATATATATGCATACACTCAAGCACACAAGCGCACACTCACACACATACGCACAAGCACACACACTCACGCACATAAACATATGTGTGTGTGTGTCTATAATCGATTTATACTTTTCTACAAAATATATTAATATTGTTATAAAATTAGACATCATGATCGTTATTGAGCAGGCTTTTCATTTTTCTCACATCATTTGAATTTAGGACTCCAAAAAGCAGGGAATGTAACCGATTAGATACTTAAATGCTTAAGCATTGATCTTTGAGGACGTCTTTTCAATCTCATATAATCTTAGTTTGTATATCATTTATTAAACGTGGAACAACTGATTCCCGGGAAGACACGTCGTTTCCATCTGCTTCACCACGGGAACACAGGATATATTAGAAAATTTACTTGATCTCGTCTTTGACTAGGCCTCCATTACGAATATGCCTAGATAACTACGGTTTGACAAAAGATTATGTATTTCAAGGTAAAATTTAACGTATACTTTTTTTAATATATGATCGTACGATTACTCTTTTACTCTTTTATTTGTTTTAGTCATTTGACTGTGGCCGTGCTGGAGCACCGCTTGGTGATGGAGACCTAAACACACCAGCATCGGTTGTCAAGCAATGCTAGGGGGACAAACACAGGCACACAGACACAAACACAAACACACACACACACACATACACACATACATATATATATATATATATATATATATATACGATGGGCTTGTTTGAGTTTCCGTCTACTAAATCCACTTACAAGGCCCGAAGCTATAGTAGAAGACACTTGCACAAGATGCCACACAGTGGGACTGAACCCGGAGCCACGTGGTTGGCAAGCAAGCTACTTACTACACAGCCACTCCACTAGAAATTTAGCATATGAGGTGTAACATTAAACTATATAACCAATGCATTTGCAAACCTTCTTTTGTAATGTAAATAAATTCAAGCTAGGTCTAATCATTCACTTTCTATATAGATATATATAGGTATGTCACTTGCTACCATTCTATTTCAGCTTACAATATTTCTTCGAGAATATTGAAACAAATTCCTGAATCACTTCGTTTTCACCCACTAACGTATGTAAAAGTTCTCGGCAGTTGCATCACGAAATCTCGTAGTTTCAAGGTGACGATACGCTTGAGTCCCTACCTATTTGACCTTTATTGAATTCAACATATCTGGGAATATCACTTGGTATTCTATAATAATACGCATGAGGAAAGTCCAAGATGTATTGCTTCCAGCAATTAGAAATCTCTGATTCGGTTATGTAATATCTCTGCCAAAATTCATACAGGAAAATATTTGCGCAGAGAAAACCTGCTTTTTCATGATGAATATAAGCTGTATTAATGAAATATATTTCAAGCCCTTTGAGGCTTCTGTCCTCTGGCACAGGAATCTCCAGCGTAATATAATTGAATGCTTAGCTTACGTGGTTTCTTGGTACGTTTATTATATCATACGAATATATAGTTGTGAAAATATCCACTACGAGTCCCTCAATCATATGAAGCTGTTTTAGGCTTATTGGTCATATCAATGCTTTTGAAAAACATCATGTTCTATGCTGGCAGCCAAGAGATATCAATGATGAAAGTTGAATATAATCAAGGGGTTGTGCAGATATATTTTTTCACGCACAATGTATTTAGAAAATAAATTGTTTAAGCTTTTATGGATGACATTAATGTTATGCAAGTCGAAATGCCTGTTTCCTCGCAGTTTATAGTTACTAGGGCTCAAATGTTTCTTATTAATGTAGTATAACATTCATCTTGAATAGTGAATTAAACCCACTTGCTTCCTTTTACCAGTGCCTGTGATTTTCCATTTAGACCATGTGTTATTTGAAGTAATTTCTAGCAAATAATTCATTATAGATTTGGTGGTAGTGGTTAAGCAGTGACCGTTAAAGATTTCATCTTAAGAAAAGGCCAAAGAGGTATAATCATTAGTTAGAAGAATACTATAGTATCTGATCGATAACTCTCACCGGCTGAATTCCCTATCTACGGTTAAGTGTTTATGTATACACGCATACATATGTACGTACATACATAGACATACGAGCATACATGCACACACACACGCACACAAACATATATATATGCACATACATACATATATTATATATATATATATACATATACACATATACAGACACAGACATACACATGCATGCACACATATATGTGTGTGTGTATATATATGTATATATATATATATATATATATATATATATATATATATATATATATATCTTTATACTCAGAGATAGAGAGGAGGAGACATAGAGAGATACAGAGATATAGGGACAGACAGGAAGACAACACGACAGATAGTTTAACAGATAGATAAACTTATTATCCCGGAGTACAAGTCTTTGTCTTTCTGAGTTTACATTCATATACACGTTGGCGTGTATATATATGTATGTATATATATATCTCTCTCTCTCTATATATATATATATATGTATATACATACATATATGTCTGTCTGTATGCGTGTGTGCGTCTATGTATGTATGCGTGTATGAGTGTCTCTGTCTATGAGTGTCAATGCTTGTGGATGTGAGGGTATGTGTGCCTGTGTACACACAGATACGCACAACTACACACGCACCCACACACTGAACGTACACATATAGATAGCAAAATAAATAGATTTATGGTAATTACTATTTATCTATCTATTTAGCTACCTTTTCAACCATTACTTCAATGATTGGGCTGGCCATGTAAATATCGTTCAAATTATACAATTATTTGCAAACATCTCATTGTGGGACATCAAAAGCCAATGTCCCTTTCGTTATTATTTTTTAATTCTACTTATTTGACAATAATAGCATTACAAGTGAAGCGTCATCTTTTGCTATTAAACTGAACACGTCATTGCGACTACAACGTCCAGCAGTGACTGAGACAACCAGGCGCCATATTTACGCTAGTGCTGAAAATATGAATAAAATATACGCATTCATGCATGTATACAGAGAGACACGCAAATATTCACAGTATGAGTGTACACATGTACATAATTTGTAAATTTGCTTTACTCTTAGTTCCGAAGCAAAGTAGCTAAATTAATGGAAGTCATAAATAATTACCGATATATAAATTACATACATACATAAATATATACATACATACATACATAAATATATACATACATACATACATAAATATATATATATATATATATATATATTATATATATATATATATAATATATTATATAATATATATAATATATATATATATATATATATATATATGCGTATATATATATATATATATTTATATCTATCTATCTATATATGTATGCATGTATTTATATATATGTATGCATGTATATATATATATATATATATATATATATATATATATATATATATGTATATATATGCGTATATATATATATATATTTATATCTATCTATCTATATATGTATGCATGTATTATATATATGTATGCATGTATATATATATATATATATGTATGTATGTATACCGATATATAAATTAAATATATGCAAACATAGTTGTGTACATGTTTTTATATTTATGTGTATGACAGCATGTGTGTGCTTACGTGCGTATAGACGCCCACATGTGGGTGCACATATTTGCGTGAGTGAAATGTGTATATCCTTATATGTATCAAATTTGATCATTAAGTTGACATTCCTGATATTTGTCGTAAAAATAATTTATATACAAAAGCAGATAAATAGCATACTTGTTATGATTGATATATATTTTGTATATCACATGTATATTTTCATAGTTCCGATTCATATATGTGTTGGTGTGTATGTATGCCCACGCGCGTTATGTGCCTTTTTGTGTGTGTGTTTGTGTGTGTGTGAGTGTGTGTTTGTATGCGTGGGTACTTCATTAAAATGCAATAATTACTGGGTAACTTCTGATAACACTGAAATGGCATGTAATTATTGCAAACTCTTCACTTGGTAATGCTTGTAACTATTTAATATTTTACATTGCTATACCCGATGTTTTTAACTGAAATATTTATACTGTATGTGTGTGCTTAGACGTGCAGTAATTGTTATATTTTCGATAGTGTTTCATTTATTTTTTTACTAGTTTATTAAGTTAACCCCTATACACATCAGAACTGTAGAGCGAACTAACGTGGAAGTTAATTTGTTTCACACCACACTTTGCAGATTAAAGAGGACGATTCAGCATATTTCCAAAAGCTGGCGTGAATCCGTACCAATGAGTTACAGCTGTACCATGTGCACTGTAGATATCCCACGTGATCTATGTGGACGAGATTAACCGAGCAACGAACAAACACTACTAGCAAAAGAAGAGCAGTCCATTCGACTGACTTGCGCTAATTTCGTACTGCCAAATATAAATTTAGATAGAAAATCATATGTTGAACGTATCAGGCAGGTCTAGAAACCTACATCGAATAGTTACGATGCAAAATTGCAAGTAATACAAAATGTTGAAACTGTATAGTACAATGATGTATGATACTGTGATCGGTCATATGTACATAATTTTTCAGCATATCGGAAAATTCTGTTCTTTTATCTGCTGGTGTTTAACCTTCATTTCTGTCAAAAGGCACATATTTATCGTTTTCTTTTATCTACTCAATGTATCCCAGTTGCAAATGACACCAGGATTGAGCTAATATTTCTTACAACGGAATTTTTAAGAAATAAATTACATAACTTTGTATCAATTTTTGTTAAGATGAACACGACGATTGAGCAGTAACTTATAGTACATCCGACGCATTAGCAGGAATAATTGATCTCCGAATGATTGAAGCAGAGAAAGAATTCAAGATAAACGCAGTTAAGTGAAGAATACGTCTATAAGATCATACTCATTAAAAAGTAAAGGGGCAAGAAATCACTCGCAAGCTGCCTTCAGTTGGTTGTTGTAGGCAGAATACCAAATTTTGCAGCAACAGTGAAAATAATATATGAGAAAAAATTCCAGTTATTTAATCTTCTTAAGCGCTTGTGAAGCATTCAATTCAGCTGTGTCAAATATCTTTTTATTTTCTAAATAATTTCTAACATATTTATGTATGTCCATACCCTATATGCATTCGTAGTTTTCGCTTCAGCATTTGAGCAAAACAGGAATATTTGAAGGCTCTAAAATGAAAGTTTGCTCTCTAGAATATATAGTTTTATCAATGTTCTATTTGCTGTTTCACTATGTGAGATCTTTTAAGGCAATTCTTCTGTCACTTTAAATTCAGATGCTCTTTGGCAAAGAAGAGATATGCAAACAAGTTTTCTCAATGCATTTATTTAAATACATCAAGATACATCACCATATAAATATTTCTCATCACCATATATACTAAATCGTTAAGTTCGATATCATCTCATTCTAACCCAATAGCAAGCATATAATGTAATTCCCTCCTATTACTTTGCAAGTTATACACGAAAATATCCACTTATATTCAATAAATAGGTTATTTTAGACTAAAATAATGAAAAATTGGTAGAAACTGGAAGCACCTGCTGCAATATGTTGATCTTTGAGAAGACGTAAGTCCTCTCCAAAATTGGAAATATTATACTTTTGCCTTGCGTTGCATACGTTGAGATGCTAATTGTATTCATATGCATTTGCAGATGGAAAGTGATATATTCTGTCTAATGCAATCTGTGTTAGTGGCATCCAGTTGTTCGGCATCGCACTTTGCAACAGTTGGTTTTAAGATATATCAAGAATGAAATCCCCTACTCCCTCATAAATTAGAATATTGTATAACGGTTTTCGAAATTTTCATGGCGTCATTTATTAGAAATAATTCGTTTACATTTGGCAAAGTTGATCCAAATTAAAGCTCGTTGAATCTCGTTAATTATGACGTTAGGAGCAATTTCATTTGAATAGAAAAATGCGAGGGGCAAACAACCAGTCGAAGAACTTTTGCTTCCTTTTCTTTCCCTTGAAGTGTGAGAGCAGGTAGCATTAGACTTCTGACTTCTCACAGTAATCCAGCTTAAAGACGTTATAAAATCTCCTTCAAATATTAAGATTAGAATTAGCTATTATGTACAATTCATTGCAAATTTCGCACACATGTGACAATAAAATACTATAAATTGAAAGAGCGTTCTCTAAGCACAAGCTAAAATGTTGGATCGTTTCATTTCGTTCATTCATATGAAAGAGCGAACATAAATTGATTGAATATAATATTCTTGTTGTTATTATATAACGATTATAGACAATTACCATGAGTATAACATTGACATGCCATCGAAGCCTGGATTATGGATACGTCTGTGTAATCTAGCATGCAATTAGTTATGTTACTTCCTTTCATTTAACCATCCTCCAGACCGTGATTAAGTCGAAATGATGGAAAGAAAACAGAATGTAGTTAAAATTTAATGGTATGTAATGCATAACAAAGTTTAAAACGAAAAAAATATTAAACACACCAACCCGATAACATATTTCTAAAGAGCGTAAGACTCTTACTACCCAACCGATTGCCATGCGAGTAATAACTTCCAAACATTCACTAACTTATATTTGTATGACAGGAAAGCATCTGATTATATGTCTTCTGGATAAGGTCTGAATAGGGTCTAAAAAAATATTTATTCAGGTAGTTATATAAATAACTTAATATTGATTTCACATTTTGGTACAAGGCCAGAAATTTGTGGGGACGGTGTATGTAGATTACATCAACCGCAGTCCTCTACTGGAACTTATTTGATCAAAACCGAAAGAATGTAACATAAAGTTGAAGCCGCGGGCATTAAAACAGAACGTAAAGACGGGTAAGATGAGGCTAAGCACTTTGCGTGGCGTGCTAATGATTCTGCAAGCTCGCTGGATTATCTTATCAGAAATAAGGTTCTCGTTCTAACATCTTTAATTAGCAATTCAGCAGTAATGGAAACTCATTTGTTATAATCTGCTCTTGCCGAATGCTTGAGGACTAGTGATTCGAGGACATATCGAATTTGTCCAATTTTTTATTCCACGTGGAAAAATTTAGAATTTTTGCTCGATGTTAGTAACAAATAGTTTCGAGAGTTTCGTTCGTCGATGAGCGGCGGGGAGAGACAGAGGAGCGACAGTAGCAACAACAATAGCAACAGCAGTAAAGCTTCGACCAGAGATACAAAAACAGCAATGCAGCTACAATATAAATGACTTCCACATGTTAGCAAGAAGCTTGGCTACTTCGGTCAATGTTATGACCATCACCACAAACAATAATAATAATAATAATAATAATAATTATAATAATAATAATAATAATAATAATAAATGCCCTGATGCAGTACCAGGCAGTGGCTCTCATGGCTTCTGATCTTAACTGATTGGAAGTGTTATCATGTACATTGTTTTGTCTTGGTATAAAATATGGGCTACGGCAAATATTCTGCTCAATACCACAGATTTGCTTGTCAGTTGTTTGACCTTAACCAGTTGAGCATGTCCCTTAGTGGCTGACGATATGTGCATCTCTGATCACGAGCAGAAGTAGTGGAGGAGCATCATAGCCATGTGTTGAGAGGGATTCTTTGGGGTTTGAATAATTCACCTATGGAAACATGGGTGGTTCTTTCAACATCCTTAAACAACCCTTATTCAGGGACCTTTTGAGCGGGATGTGCTACTCAATCTGAAGAAAATTCTAACTGGGCCCCACCTGCAAGGTCATGTGCTGTTTATCTTGATATGAGATCACCATGTCGCGCACATATGGTTGTGATGCATGTGCCTGGTGTACCCTTATCAGATGGGTAGTCATGATGGGTATATTGGGCTTCGTATATTTTACCCCAGTGTCACTTTGATGGCATGAACTGCTCTCTCACTCAATAATAATAATAATAATAATAATAATAATAATAATAATAATAATAATAATAATAATAATAATAATAATAATAATAATAATGATAATAATAATAATAATAATAATATTTCTAAAGTATTGATAAATATATATGTAACTTCAGAGCCCCTTCTATCTTCCTCCTCGACAAACTAAATTAATCACCGAATGCGAAATTATATTGAATGAAATTGAAACTAAAAATTAGAGGTTGAATAAAAAAGAAAGAAAAGTTAATGGAAAAATTATTGAATAGTAGAAGATTTTGAGGAACAGAGAGGAGAAAAAATGATTGCGCAAAAAGTGGTTAAACTACAACAAATGTTATCCTAGCATCTCAAGCATTAGTACTGATTGGATTTACCAGGATTATGCACAAGGATAAATGCTTTTTTAAGATTTGTCAGTGCACGCAGATAAAGAATTCGTCTCGAGTACAGGCTTTAGCGCAAGCGATTGATATGCAAAACTTGGTAGCCAAGTTTTCTTCAATTCCAAACGCTAGCATTAAAGAAGTTGATATAGTATATGCGCGCGCGTCCGTATCTCTATATAAACGGCAAAATGTATGTCTGTGTGTATGTGTCTTTTTTACATATCCACAATATTTTAGTTAGAGGGCTCACACTTTCTATGGTCATTCAAAACTATCCAATGGTGGCCGTGCACATCTCTCCGTTTTCCGAGTCACCCGGCA
>NC_043012.1:50661678-50676678 GCF_006345805.1 Octopus sinensis | reverse complement strand
TTGGGGATGGCCAGATTGGTGTAATCTCAAGTATAATCAACCGAAATTGTGAAGATAAGCTGGTACTTGACTGAGGAAAGAAAACTTCGAATGACCCGTCTTTTTAGATATAATTAGAAAAAGGTAATTGAAATTCATTAACACGACGCATCTATCGGCTATCAAAGATATCAAATTGTTGGTACTCGTATGGCAGGCGATAGCGTAAAGAAAACAGCCGAAATGTTTGGTGTTATCAAGAAGTACTGTCTCAAAAGTAATGACAGACTTTGAGACAGAAGGAACAACCAACTCGTTGCAACAAATCTCCAGAAGAAAAACCAAATTTTTTTAGAAAGGATCACAAACAGTACATCTGCAAATTACTGCAGAGCTGAATGACCACCTCAATAACCCTGTTTACACAAAATATATTCGCCGGGAGCAACCCAAAGCCATTTTTCACGGCAGGGTTGCAATCTAACGTCTCCCTTTCGTCCGATATTTCACGTATGCGTATAATTCTACTGAGAGAAACATTTAAGAAAATGTACTCATATGTATTGTATTAAAATTAGCCACAACCCCGAAAATTTCATTAAAATACATCCAGTTCACTATATGGTATGAGAACATACAATTACTCCCTCTCTCTCTTTCTCTCATATGCACATGCACACATACATGCAAAATCCATGTGTGCGTATGTAAGTGTGTGTGTGTGAGAGAGAGATAAAGATAGAGTTAGTGCCACTTACACATACATGCAAAAAATTCATACATGACAACACACACTTTCACACACTCGCGATCTTTGCAATATCATTTTCGATGATGCCATCGGGTTTGTGGTCGTAACAATTTTATTCTCTGTTAAGTCCATACTTGTTCCAAAGTGTCCAATGAATATAAGCTCCTCTCATATTCCTTCGGGGCTAGTGAAACGGTATGGCTTGTAATATGACATACCGTTTCACATTTTGTCCACAAATTCTGCCCATCACTTTCTGATGTGTTGTCTATTATGTAGTTTGTTCTTTGTGCTTGCTCTTAGGCAGCAGAGATTAGAGCCTCCATTCCCAGTTTTAAATCACTATTAGTATTATTATTATTATTATTATCATTATTATTATTCAGTAGTTTTATTTTTATAGCGTGCTTTCACTTCACTACCGAGCGCAGCTCTGTGTGCCTTGGGTATGTGCTGTGATTTGTTGTGATGCTCTGATGGTTATTGTATGGAAAGTGTTCTGCGTAGGTTGTGTGCAGTGCCTAGTAGTGCAATTTTCTGTATGTTATATGTGTTTGTAAGTCCTGGTGTTTTTGTTATGTATTTGTCTGAATATTTTTTTATCATGCCTAATGCACCTACTATGATAGGAATTGTTTCTGCTTTCAGATTCCACATTCTAGTTACCTCTATTTCCAGGTCTTTGTATTTTGAGAGTTTCTCCATTTCTTTTAGAGACACGTTGTCATCTGCCGGTATTGATACATCAATTAGAAGCATTTTTTTCTTCATGATCTCTGACAACTATATCTGGTCTGTTGGCCTTAATTTCTCTATCTGTGTGTATCGGCATATCCCAGAGTATGGTTGCTTTCTCGTTTTCTGTGACCTTTTCTGGTGTGTGCGTATACCATCTTTTTTCTGTTGTTATTCCATAATGTTGGCATAGCTTCCAATGTATGTAGGTTCCAACTCTGTCATGTCTGTGAATATATTCCTTCTTAGCCAGGACTGGGCAGCTAGAGATAATATGATTTATTGTTTCTTGTCCATCTCCACATATTCTGCAGTTACTTGTAATGTTTGTTTTCATTACATGTTTTTGGTAATTTCTGGTGGGGAGGCTTTGGTCTTGTGCTGCAATTAAAAATCCCTCTGTCTCTGCTTTGAGTCCTGAGCTTCTCAACCATTGTTGGGATTTTTCTTTGTCTATTTCTTTTGCGTTTAGTTTAGTGCAGTATTTACCATGAAGGGGCTTTTCTTGCCATCGTTTTATCATGGTTCGTTGCTGTTCTATTTTTAGTTTGGATTTCATTTGTTTTATAGCTTTTGTTGTTTCTTCATCATCTTCTTCTTCTTCTTCGTGTTTATTAGGTGGTATGATTTCTTGTTTGTATTTGTCAGCTTCCTTAAATACTGAGAACAGTTTTTTGTTTTGCTCGTGTTTTGCTGCTATCTGGATCAGTTTTCCTTCCTTCTGAAGTATATATTTTTGCAGTCCTATGGTGGTTATTTTATAGTAGTTTTCCAGCTGTATAAGGCCTCTACCACCTTCTATACGTTGTATATATAGTCTTTCTATGTCAGATTTTGGGTGATGCATCCTAGATCCTGTTAGTATTTTTCTTGTTTTCCTATCTATTTTGGACAGTTCATTTCGTGTCCAGTTAAGGATATTGTAGCTGTAACTTATAACTGGGACAGCTAAAGTGTTGATACCTATTATCTTGTTTTTAGCATTGAGCTCTGTTTTTAGTATTGATCTAACTCGTCTATAATATTCTTTTTTTATTTTCTCTTTCATTTGTGTGTGTTGTCTTATCTAGTTCATGGATTCCTAAGTATTTGTAAGTTTGGCTTTGGTCTAATTCTTTTATTTCATTGGTTTTATCTAGTGTGATGTTGTTACTCTTAACTAGTTTTCCTCTTTTCATGGTTACTTTGGCGCATTTTTCTAATCCAAATTTCATATCTATTTCTTTGGAAAATCCATGAACTGTCTTTAATAGTGTTTCCAGCTGTTTGTCATTTGCAGCGTATAGTTTTAGGTCATCCATATATAAAAGGTGGCTGATCGTTTTGCCGTAACATTTATATCCGCATCCAGTTCTATTTAGCATGTCAGATAGAGGTGACAGTGCCAAGCAGAAAAGGAGTGGAGAGAGCGTGTCTCCCTGGAATATTCCTCTTCTAATGGGGATGTCTTTGGTTTTCATGAGTCCCTCTTTTGTTTGGAGGTGTAGGACTGTTTGCCATTTATTCATAGAGTGCTCTATGAATTTTATGATTGTTGGTGCTACTTTGTTAATGGCTAGTGTTTCGAGGATTCATGTGTGGGGGATGCTATCAAACGCCTTTTTGTAGTCAATCCAGCCCATACTGAGGCCTTTCTTCTTTCTGTGGCTGTCTTCAGTTACGGCTTTATTAATCATTTGTTGATCTTTACAGCCATATGAGCCTTTGCGGCATCCTTTCTGCTCTTCTGGGAACAGTTAGTTTTCGTCCAGGTGCTTGTTCAGCCTTTGCGATATCACTGCAGTAAATGCCTTGAACATAGTAGGGAGGCAGGTTATTGGTCTGTAGTTTTCTGGTTTTGCTGTTTCATTTGATTTGGGAATTAAGATGGTTTTCCCCTTCGTGAGCCATTCAGGCATTGTCTCTGGCTCTGCTAGTATGCTGTTAAAGTTTTCAGCCAGTTTTTTGTGCATTCCTGTTAGATATTTCAACCAGAAGTTGGGGATCTTGTCATGCCCAGGTGCCTTCCAGTTGCTTAGTTTTTGCAGTGCCTGGGTGACCTCTTCAGTTGTTATGGGGGACCAAAGTTGTTCAGATGCCGAGTTTGTTATTTTAATACTCCTTTTTTTTGGGTGTTCGTTCGCCGACCATATTTCTCTCCAGAATTCTTCCAGGTCTTCTGCCGTTGGTGCTGCAGTGACTTCTATTTTATTTTTTCCCAGTTCTTGGTAGAACTTTTTGGGGTCGGAGTTAAACTTTTTGTTCTGTTCAAAGAAGCGTTGGCGTTTCTCGTACCGGCGGGTCCTTTGAGCTTTGGCAAGGATATCTTGCTTCAGCTTTTCTTTTATCTCCGGCAAATCTTTTTCTGTGATGTTATATTTGCGGAGCATTTTTGTTCTCTTTTTGTTGCTCAGTAGCGTTGATTGTTTGCTGATTTCATTAAGAATCGACAGGTCTTTTCTAATTTTTTAAATTTTATTTTGGATGTTATTTATCCACTGGGTTTGTTTGGGTGGTGGTACTCCTGTTTGGGCGGGTTTGGGTGAGTATTATTATTATTATTATTATTATTATTATTATTATTATTATTATTATTATTATTATTATTATTATTATTATTATTATTATTATTATTATTATTATTATTACTATTATTATTAATCTTCTCATAATTATTAGTTTGGATTTTAATAGACTTATTCTCTTTTTGATTTGGTGAAATGTATGTTTCATTCTCGGTGCCTCCTATCTTAGTATATGTCTGGTTCGCTCTTTTTTTTTCCAGTTTCAAATGAGTTATATATATTGTGTATTTGTGGATTTTCGTTGTTATGCTTTCATTTGTTTGCAGTGTATAATCGTGTATTATATGAAACAGGATGTTTCTATTATGTAATAGGACATTTGTCACAAATTGGTACCTTTTATTATTTATTTATTGTTAAACAAGTCTTTTTAATTACCGAACATTTGCAAGGGTATTCCCATTTATATTTTCTCTCATTTCGCGATGTTTAGTATCATTTATATGTATCTTTTATAACTGTGACCTATGAATGATATACTCATGAAAATGAGATTCAAATTTTCAAAGCAGCGTTCATTTGGCCAACGCAAATTTTAGTTTGATTTTGAATACTAGCAGCAAATTAAGCTGCTTTTTGTTCCATCTTCACTGATGCAATAGACAGCTTGTTGCATTACATCGCGGTTATAATTGCGACTATGTCACTCTATAATTATAACAATAAAAAAAGCCGGTAGTGCTTTTGATTCTGTTTCATTTGTTTTAAATATATATTACATCACATTCTTTTGATTACTTTGAAACAGCAATAGATGTATTTGAAGTTCCTGCCACATTACAATGTGCTCATTCAAAGGTTTGTTTATTTTAAAATCTATTTTGTCCCGAATATCCACATGCTTCTTATGTGCGGACATAAGTATAAAACTTTGAATACGTCGTCGGTCTTCATTATATATAATGTAATGGATTATTTGTACTTTCGGCGTTCGATTTTCCTTCAATTCTCATGTTTGTCCTGCCCCGTTTTATGTGTCCGACTTCTTCACCTCATTTACGAATACGCTGTATGTTACTTGGATCAATATTTCGTAATTTTATAATAGGTATTTATATTCATATAGGGGATAATTTAGATTTTACAATGCAAAATTTTTCATCGTAAATTTTACTCAGACCTGGTCAGTTTATATTATTCAGTTTATTACTAAGTTTGAACAAGCTGATTAATCATTTACATCGGAAGTTCAATGCTTGCTTTTATTTCACAGCTTAGAATTTCACTTTGCCCTTTTTCGCTTTCTCTTGTATATCGTAAATTGTTTGCTTGTAGTTGAATAAATAGAATCTAACATTTCTCGTGCATGTTTATACATCCATTTTCCCATTCGTATTTTAAAAGCATGGTACAAGAGTCTCTATGTAAAATCTCCAATTTGCAATATATTCCAATGAGTTCGAGTAAGCATCCGGAGACAATGCGTTTGGTACTTACTATACTCTTCTTCATTATACGCTTTGGGTGGATTTCGTGGGCTTTTTGCTTTATATAGGAAATTCCTATTTGCAATCAGCTTCTACTTCTGCATTGGGCATCGCTCTGTTTTATTTTTTTACGGGACATGCTTTCACCTATAAATCGCACTGAGATTCACTCTGCAGATCACTTTCTAATAATCTAAAAAATAAAATGTACGTGTCATATGACGCAATATAATTTCAGATATGCGAAACTGTTCGTGGATTACCAGTATTTTAGGAATAAAGAACAGCAATGACAATGCATCATATAATAGACAGCACCAGATAATATCAGAAAAAAATATCAGTAATTACAGGCGAAAAATATATCGTCAGTTCGAGGCAGGCTAGTTACCGTCCTTTTAAAAGATGAAATGGCTGCATGGCGCATTAGGTGGGGAGTGTTGTGGAATATAATGCAACATTTGCTTGCATTTTTTATTGAAAGAATATATTTTTCTACGTGTCTTCATTCACTGAATTAGGAAAATTATTTGCGAATCGTTCAAGAAAAGCATGAATTGAAACGCTTTCCAATCCTGGGGAAATATATTGGATATATTTAAGATTATCGCAATTTCTGTTAAATATTCAGTTACCTGTGGCTCTTGCAGCTGTTGAATGGATATGAAAACCTTTCTATCTCTTGGTGAGAGTATTCAAAACATGATATTGACGGATATTCATATACGAAGCAATCTGCATGGAGTCAATGAGGCAGTTATTGAGCAAAAGCTTTCACATAATATGCGTTTTTCAAGTCGAATTAACTGTAATTTATACAGCGCTCAATTAAACTGTAGGAAGTTATGTGAACAACTGAGATCCTTTATTGAGAAAGGAGAGATGAGGAAACAAAATATATAGGCTGAAGTGATGTGTTGCAAAAATATTTGCATCAATGCCTCCCTCTTACTTGTTTATACTACTTTTAATATTGGGTTCAAATATTTCCTTAATATATTAAAATCTACAACCTTCCTGTTCGGAAACCTAAAGTCTACAAGAATATATTATTGTCTTTTAAAAATAATCACAATGAAGGAAATTAGGCAAACAGCAATGATTGGGTCTTATAACGATGGTAGGTCCGATACTGATTATGTAACACTCGTCAGGTTTGCTATTACGCGTTAAGCAAGGGTAATGTTTATCTACCTACATAAAGATGAAGATCACCGCATGACATGACTTCGTGTTTTTGATTATCACCACTTATTTGTGCTGTACTTTAATCAGTTTACGATAGCACTTTCAATTCATTATATCGTCTCCTAATTTCATAATACATTAAAGTCCTTAAGTCTACCATTACAATCTCAACAAATCTAGTACTTGTTAGATTTTATAGCATTTTTATTGACTAAGGAAGGTTAAACGAGAAATATGAGGTCGATTATATTTCTACTTGAAAAGCTAAATGTAAATACTAGTTATTTTGTCGAGCACAAAACAGTTCCTCTAATCACCTGCTTATGACTAGTTTTCTTTTTTAAGTTACACATAGAAAGGAATGGAATGTTTCATTGCAAACTTCAAATGAAACGCATGTATGGATGGTTATCATATGTGACATTATAATAGGATAATCTCTGTAAGTAGGAGCCTAACCATCCCTAATATCTTCCGAACAAATGACAAAAGAAATGATTATTATGTAATAAAATTCAGTACAAGAAAGAAAGGAATGGAAGATAATGACGACAAATCCTTAACAGAGGTATCAACAAATTTAATCTTGATGTAAACAACACCATACGGTTTTGCACCTTTGTCACGAAATCCGAAATTCTATTCAAAATTAGAAATGATTAAACAAAATAAGCTGCAATTTCATATTTTTACATTTTTTATTTTCTAAAATTTCAAAAATGTCCCTTCTGTGTAAGGATCCCACGCGCCTCATATCAGCAACATCTCGGTGCCATCGATACGTAGAATTGCTGTAACGTTTCAGGCATTGATGTCGCGAATTGCCAGCTGCCTTATTAAAAGTACTTATTACCGACAGAAGCAATATTAAAGAAAAAAGCCATCTTTATCTCCAAATTAACAAGTGGATGGTTTGTTGGAACGCCAAAAATGGGCATATTCGCCTATGGCGTTCTTCTAATATAATTGTATGGTGCATAAGAGAACAGAAATTTTTCTCATTAGCAGATTACAATCGTCTGCTATGGGCGTCCTAACAGATATATCAAGCAATTTCGATGCCCTGTGTCTCTTCAGGAAAAGGTATCCAGCTACTCCCTGACAGCCAAATCTTACCACCAATGATCATATATATATATATTATGGAGATGTACTTGCATGGCAAGTGACCTGATCTGAGATCGTGTGCTGGAACGAAAACAATTGCAGCGTGGAAGGACTTTATAAACCATTTAAGAAACGCACAAAAACCGTTAGATTCACTTCAACATCTATATTTAATTTTTCAAAATATTTTCGTCACTAGTGAATCTAACGGTTTTTGTGTGCTTCTGAAATGGCTTATAAACACCTTTCACACTGCAATTGTTATATATATGTATATAAACGTAGCTAAGCGGGATTCAAGTTCGTATTCGATACAGTATTGCAGCTCAAAAGAAACTGTTTTAGCGCGCACACTTGTTTCATTTACACAGTGGAACAGTCGTCTATAGTCATGTATTGTTCTCTTTCTCCACCCCCCTCTCTCTCTCTCTCTCTATATATATATACATATACATACATATATATATATATATATATATATATATATATATATATATATATATATACACCATATACACCGGTGTGTGTGAATGTGTCTGCGCGTTCATGTTTGTGCATTACGTATGTATGTATAGATAGATGCACAGGTAGATATATGAACGTATACACACATGCACACGCACACTCACGCACACTTACAGACACACACACAGACACACACACAAACACACGGACACACATACACACAGCCATTCAATCATTTCTAAGTCCCTATTTTACTTCTTTGAAATTATAATATTCCTTTTTCTATGCATTAGATTAATACGGAATGACCAGTTTTGCTACAGTACCTCTAAACTTTACTTAAGCTAGAAAGAGAAACTTTAGAGATATTCTTCTTTTGAAAGATTTTTTCGATCACTTTGTAAAATGTTCGAATTAAGATTTCAGATGAAGTACTGGTCTATACTGGTTTAGGTACATGTATATACAAAAATTGATTGGGCATCAGTTGATATCTCGTATTGTGAGGTTGGGAGTAGAACCAGGGATAAATAGGCGAAAATGCATATTTCAATAATTCTATTCGACATAGTTTCCTCCATAAGTGATGTATAGTTCGATGCAATTGTTGAAATTCACATGAACCCGATACTGTAACTCCACATTCTCATCAATTTGAGCACATTCAATCATCCAGATATTACGATTACCGTGTCTCCTCCAAGAACATTGTGTGACTATAGTTAAATAGGTTCGAACAGAAATCGAAACAGAATAGAATACTCAGCCATCAAGTAGCTTGTGTTTCAATCTATGTCTTTCAGTGGGTTACAAAATCACATGATGAGAAACTATAATATAACAATATAATTCCGATTGCTGTCAAACTGTTATTTAGCCCCGATATTTATTCTCTTTTTCCCATTTTCAGATGTTTTAACCGGCTTAGTCTCTTGATGTTTATTAAATTTGTTTGTTTATTCAGTTTGGTATTCTGCATCTGTATTCCTAGGCAGCTGCTTTCTTCGGCTAATATCATAGACGTGACGAGATCAAATGAAAGCGCTTCTGTTGTTGACGGCTGAAAATAGCAAAAAAGGTCATCTCGTTAAAACAGTTATGTTTTTGCTCTACAGACACCCAAATAATCTTCAAATGGTATTATTAACGCATTTCTTATCACTTTTTTGCGTTGGTTTGCTGTCAGGATTAGGTTTTCAGATTTTTTCAGTTACCTACTTTTTTTTTTTCCTTGACACAGAACAAAATTGAATTTGTGTCAATACATAGATTAATCGAGATTACAGAAAGCTGTCTGAATCTCCGATTGATATATTTACGATTTTAGATAAGAAAATACATATATGAATTAAATCTTAAGTGGTAATCAATGAGACAGAACCCTTGTTACAAGAGAAACAGGAGAAGGAAAATATAGCAGACAATGGCAATGATGAGTAAGATAATGGTGATTAGACGACATAAGTTATATTAGATAAATGGGATATAAAAAAAAAGAAAATATAAACAAAGTAGCTTGAAATATATTTACCGAATAAATCTGTGACTCAGGAGAATCTAAAAGGATTTCAAAGTGAGTTTAACTAAGCATACAGCACGAATAACCCCGAAGTGAAACTTGTGATAAAGAAAAGTGTTAGCTACAAAACTTGTAAGGAATGAAATTTATAGGGAAAATATTTAGAATATATTTGTAACTATTACTTATGAAGAAAGGAAGAATATAGTACAATGAGAACGAATGGGATTCTAACATTTCTTCACTGCTTAATGGGTGTAAAATTTGCCATAACTCTCTATGTTCTACATCATTGCCAATATACTGTTGCCTTGTTTTCAGTGATCGTTAATTGTTATTAATAAATTGAAGGCTCTTGCAGCATCGTTAGCGCATCGGACAAATAGGTTAGCGGCAATACGTCCGCCTTTACGTTCAGATTTCACATTCAGTCAAAGTCGACTTTGCTATTTTCCCTTTCTGGGTCGACGAAATAAGTACTAGCTGAGCAATGGAATCGATGTAATCGACTATTCCAATCTCCCACAAAATTTGAAGCTTCGTATCCTAAAATAGAAAGGGTTATTTTAATCGAACTTTTAGAAAATAAGAACTGCCCTGCTAAAAATTTGTCAGATTTCACAAAAGCACTTAGAGTGGATAATTTTAAGAAATTTGTGCTCAGATATATTTAATCTAAAGCAGCGTACAGACGCCATTAACCAGCATTACTAGAAGTCTTTAAAATGTATTAATAATTTAGATATCGAGAAAGAAATGTGCTTGAAAAAACTGTAATTAGAATGTGTAATTAGGTTCTGATGTCTCAGCATTCCAGTCGATAATGTTTACATATTTGTATATCATTTACACAAAGAACCGATGCTGTATGAGTGTAAGAATGGAGTGGATGTTGTACAGCTCATTCACACATTCCCCTAGTTATTTAAAATACAAGTTTACCGAATAGTCTTAAAGGAAGACTAGAGAATGGTCCTTATGATCCTTTTGACATATGTTGACCCAGGCTTTCCTATATAGGGATACGTTTACGATAGGTACATTTCCTCTACAAGGGCATACATGAGCTGATTCTAGACTTTTATAATATGTTTTAAGCATAAACGCTCGAAAAAATTCCTAGAAAGTGAAAAAAGCATTTAAGTTATGCTATTTTGCAAAAACATATTTTCTTTTTATTTGTAACATTGGGGTGTAACGATCTGATTCATATATACTTCAACTGGATTAATTTAATTCAGAAGAGGAAACGCTGAAAAAAAAAGTGTAATATACAATAGGTTATCCACACAAACCTGTTTATAAGTCTCAAACAGGGCCAGTCATATACACTGCAAATGATACTTTTTTGAACTATTGTTTACTGGTGAAACACATCAAAGAAATATAAAACTCCAGTTAGAACAACATAGCTTTGATGTTGGTTGACAAGTTAAATGTATGTACGTAGGAACGTATGTATACTCACGAACGTTCCGTACTCTTTCAAAACATAAACATATATAGACGCACACATGCGCGCGCACACAACGTACGCATAGATACAGATATATATTCTTATGTTTGATAGTAACTATATATATTGTGTGTGTGTGTGTGTGTGTGTGTGTGGTGGAGTGTGTGAATGTACTTATATATATATATATTTATATATATATTTTTATATGTATTTATATATATATAAATATATATATGTTTATATATATATATCTATATATTTATATATTTATATATGTATATATGTATGTATATATGCATGTATGTATGGTGTATATGTATGTGTATATGTATGTATGTATGTATGTATGTATATATGTATGTATCTATGTATGTATGTATGTATGTATGTATGTATGTATGTATGTATATATGTATATATGTATGTATATATGTATGTATATATGTATGTATATATGTATGTATATATGTATGTATGTATGTATATATGCTTATATGTACGCATTCCTACTCTAGTCATTTTTTTATCATTTGATAACGTTCAAATATTAGTCGTGAATGTATTGCTTACAGTAGTCGTTCCTGTCAAGGACCCCCGTTATGTAAATGAGTTTTCCCACGGACTCCTTTTAATATGCCTTCCCTTGTGTGTGTGTGTATAAATATATAAAATTTTGAATTTAGTTCACAGACCTCCCTCCACCAGTACTACCTTTGCGGAACATAGGCTTCGAACCACTGGTCTACAGTAAAGCAACCAATATTCAGTGAGATTGTGGTTTTATGAAAATACTCGATATTTACATACATTCTTGGATGTCATTATTCATACAAAAATTATTTGTATGAGTTGATATTTCCAGTAAAATCTTCCTCCACTTAGTTTAAGGGTTATTCCGCACAGATATCCTACATCAGTCGCGGACAAACTGTGGTCACAGCCCTTTTTGAAAGGGACGTGTAAACGAAAAATAACCGTCAATATGTCGTCTGTCCTATCATTATGCATTTGTTATGCAAACCGCTTCTCGAGAAACATTGCCAATACCCGTCCTACAACAATCATAGACATTTCTTTTCTTTGAAAATGGTGTAATTATTGTTGCTCTAAAGATATTTAAAGAGAAATGATAAAATCGCGGAAGAACATTCCAAATTGAGTGGCAAGGATAGGGCTGAACTTATACATAGCTATGTATATGCATACATACGTACATACATATATATGTATATGTGTGTGTGTGTGTGTGTGTGTGTGTGTGTATATATATGTACGTATATATATATATATATGTATGAATGTATATATATATATATAATATATATATATATATATATATATATATATATAGATATACATATATACATATATAGGGGAGGGGGGAATTCACAAACGAAGAAAGGACAGAGACAGGTGGTGTAGATAACAAACATGTATTAGTATAACGCTCGGTAAGTGAAAATGTCTTGATCATTTCTACTCTACGCTCTTCCACAGAAAGGATCAGAGAAAGAAACAAGGACAGAAAATAAAGAATGTGTAGTGGCTAGCGATCTATCATAATATATGAATGCATACTGACTCTCAAATACGTATTTTTTTATCAGTTCAAAACATCGTTCTAATCTAACGTTATACTATGCAATAGATCTCAAGAATGCTTGTCTTACTCGGGTTTTTGAAATGTTCACAAAAACGAAGGGTTTAGTTCGTGAACGGAATTGTTTTTCTGTATGAAATATATAGCATGAGAAGTTTGTTAGCTTACTTCATAGATACTTCCCTGGCAATTCCACCACTTCTGATTACAATGTATGCACATTTTAGTTTATTGATTCCTGAGATGATGCATTATGTTTCACAAGAAATCACATGGTAATTCAGAAGGTTTGGAAAAGTAATTAAGCAAATTTCCTGCAATTTAATAATGAGGTATTAAATGAACGGTGTGAAAATATTCTTCAATATGACGAGAGATGCCTTCACATTTTTGGTTTGCAAACCAAATTTGATTTCCTTGATGGTGCGCTGCTAGATAAGGTTGTATATTTCACAAAGTATTGTTTAAAGACCAAAATGGGTGGCATTACCTATGATTCTTTGGACAACGAGGAATTCGTTAGTTCCATTCTTCTACAATTTAATCCTTCTGTCGGAGACAATCGGAAATATTTAGTGGTTGTTTAAACTTTTTTTCGAAATCAGTGAAATTTTAGCAAGAACGTAATTGTAAGGTGTAAATATCGCTGATATTATTCGCCGACAATAAGAAACACCAAATAGAATTAAATATATAAAATAATATGGTGTTTCCTTATTCCGCGCTCTCCCAAATCATGCTTCAATGACTATAATAAACTTGTTTATTATCATCAGTTTTGTCATATGCATACAATCCATATATTCAGGTACATATGCGTGTGTGTGTATGCGTATATATGTCTATATACATATATATATATTATATATATATATATATATATATATATATGAAAAAACAAGTCAGGATAGAAAATGCTAAAATAATTTTATAAAATTATTCTCTCTCTTTCACTTTCTCCCTCTCTGTCTCTCTCTCTCTGTCTGTCTCTCTATCTCTTTCTCTCTCTCTCTCTCTATATATATATATATATATATATATACATATTCCTGCATATCAGTCTAACTGAAGGAGAGATAGAAAAAATGGCAGAGAATACGGTCATATTCGTAACGTATTATACCGACTAGTATCACAAAGAACATATAAAGATACATAAATTTACTCATTCGTAAATTTATATTGTAAAGAAGTGTTTTTTATTGTTATTCGACATAAAACATATTGTACGTAACGGGATTTTGTTTTGTTAGCTTTTTGATGGTGGTCGTAGTGTGAACTTAAAATTGATGAACGAAAGGGAGAAGGGATATATTTATATATTTAAAAATTCTCTCTCTGATTCACATCAGTATATGTAGTTGCATATGATGAAAACCATATTCTCTATATTTGCCTCTCTCTCCCTCTTTCTCTCTATCTCACTCACTCACTCACTCACTATCTCTCTCTTTTCTCACTCTCTCTCTCTTTCTCTAATATTCACAGGAATACAAAAACCCACGCACATACACACAAACACACGCATTCATGAATAAATGTTTGTGTGTTATGTTGGAAAGTGGATATGTGTGCGATAGTATATGTATATAGATGTTTATATTTATGCTTCCATGTATGAACATATATGTATGTATATATATATATATATGTGTGTGTCTGTGTGTGTGTTTACATATATACATATATATATATATAGTTATATATACGTTTATATATATTTGTATTATGTATATTTATACATGCATGGACGAGCATGTATATATATATATATATATAGATATGTGTCAAACAGCATCCATTTCTGTGTACGTTCGTACACGAAATGAATACAGAGACACACACACATACACGTCTGTGCGTTTGTATGTGTGTGTGTGGGGGGAGTTTGTGTATATGCATAACACCAATAGTAATTAATTCACAAAACTATATTATCTATGCGTTGATGGTGTGAGGTGTGCATATGTTTGCGTCTGTATGAATGCAGGAGAATTACACGATAAAATATTTTGTGAATCTCACTTCCGTCGAAATATCTATCCTGCTGTTAGCATTCCCAATAGATGATAGAGATCATAACGTATGATTTAGATAGAAAATGCAGAAATCTACGAGCAGTTTGATTAACATTGATATATACCCTCACATAATGCGTAAAGAGACTAAATTCCAGAGCTTAAGAATTTCAGAGGAATCTTCGAAC
>NC_043012.1:50654178-50659178 GCF_006345805.1 Octopus sinensis | reverse complement strand
AGTATTATTGTTAGTGCACCGCATGGCCAATACACCCGTCTGACAAGGATACTCCAGACACGTGCATCATAACCTGATTCATATGTGCGCGTGTTGCTGACCTCATATGAAGAACAAACATCGCCTTACCTTTCAAGTGGGGCTCAGTTAGAATTGTCTTCAGGTCCAGTAGGCTATCTCGGTCGAAAATGACGCTCAATAAGTGTTGTTTGAAGTATGATGAATAGAACAGTAACGTTTCCGTTGGTGAATTATTCAAATCCCTACGTATCACTCTCCACACATGCCTCTGGTGTGCTCTCGCTACCCTTGCTCGAGATCAGTGATGCACATGGTAGCTGAGATAAATATGAGTTTGAGAGTCATAATGAATAAAAATTGGTTCGAATAGTGTAGTTTACTTATTAAATTTCAGTGTATCAGAGAGGAATATTTATGTTCATATAATGTTTCCTGTTTGTTGATTTACAGTTCTTGTACGTCTTGTATTACGAATTTTAGCTAACAATACTGGGATTATTGGTAAATATAGTTATTTTTAGTTTGCTCCATCAGCACCCTCATTTCAGTAACATAGACGGGATGTGATGAGACAATATAATGATCTTTTATATTTACACATATGCATGCGCATCTATGTATGAATGTGTTTGTAACGCGGTGCTCCAGCATGTCCGCAATGAAATAACTGAACCAAGTAAAAAGATTAAAGTATATATATATATATATATATATATATATATATATATGTGTGTGTGTGTGTGTGTGTGTGTGTGTGTGTTGTGTGTGTGTGTGTGTGTATGTATGCATTATATATATGTATATATGTATGTGTGTGTGTGTGTGTTTATTTATATATCCTAGAATAAATTTCAAAATCAAGGCAGGACTAGTATCTCAAATCATTTAGAATAAATTCATTGGGGTAAGTTGAATTTGAAGTCTTACAGAAGTTCCTGATTAACCCAAGTCGTTGTTTAACATGCCCGTGCACTGCGTTTTCAATTTAAAAGAGCTATATGCCTTCACACACACACGACGGGGCTTTTTCAGCTACTGAATATCCAGGCACAAGGTTTTGGGAGGCCCCAAGCTATAGTATCAGACGCTTGCCCATGTTGCCACGTAGTATCACTGAACCCGGAACCATGTGGTTTTGTAGCAAGCTTCTCACCACACACCGACACTTGCGCATGTATATATATATATATATATATATATATATATATATAGATAGATAGATAGATAGATAGATAGATAGATAGATAGATAGATAGATAGATAGATAGATAGATAGATAGATAGATAGATAGATAGTTACATCCATACATACATACATACATACATACATACATACATCTAGTCACATGCGATGAAAAATATATTCAAAGTTAGAAATGAAAATTGAGGTGAAATTGAAACATCAGTTTTAAAAACAAATGGAAATGAAAGAGTGTCATTTAAATATTGTGATAAACGTTGTGCAAAATACCTATATTATGAATTACATATATTTAAGTAGATGTACACCATTCTAAGAATTCACACCTTCTCTTAAAAATATACATATTTTGTGACTTCTCTTCATAATTCGTCTTATACAGTTTTCAAATATTCTATATTGATAAAATTAAACTATCATTATTATTATTATTATTATTATTATTATTATTATTATTATTATTATTTTTATTTTTATTATTATTATTATTATTATTATTATTATTAGTAGTAGTAGTAGTAGTAGTAGTAGTAGTAGTAGTATCATCATCATCATCATCATCATCATTGTTTATTATTATTATTATTATTATATAAGGTGGTGTGCTGGAAGAGTTGTTAGCGCGCTGGACGAAATGTTTAGTGGTATTTCGCCCGTCGCTACCTTCTCAGTTCAACTTCGACTTTGCTTTCCATCCTTTCGGGTTCGATAAAATAAGTACCAGATAAACACTGGGGTCGATGTAATCGACTGATCCCTCTCCCAAAATTGCTGCCTTTGTGGCAATATTTTAAGCCATTATTATTATTATTATTATTATTGAGTGAGAGAGCAGTTCATGCCATCAAAGTGACACTGGGGTAAAATATACGAAGCCCAATATACCCATCATGACTACCCGTCTGATAAAGGTACACCAGGCACATGCATTTCAACCATATGTGCGCAACATGGTGATCTCATATCAAGATAAACAGCACATGACCTTGCAGGTGGGGCCCAGTTAGAATTTTCTTCAGGTTGAGTAGCCCATCCCGCTCAAAAGGTCCCTAAATAAGGGTTGCTTAAGGATGTTGAAAGAACCACCCATGTTTCCAGAGGTGAATTATTCAAACCCCAAAGAATCCCTCTCAACACATGGCTATGATGCCCCCCCACTACTTCTGCTCGTGATCAGAGATGCACATATCGTCAGCCACTAAGGGACATGCTCAACTGGTTAAGGTCAAACAACTGACAACCAAATCTGTGGTACTGAGCAGAATATTTGCTGTAGCCCATATTTTATACCAAGACAAAACAATGTACATGATAACACTTCCAATCAGTTAAGATCAGAAGCCATGAGAGCCACTGCCTGGTACTGCATCAGGGCATTTATACTGCATCAGGGCATTGGTACTGCATCAGGGCATTGGTACTGCATCAGGGCATTTATTATTATTATTATTATTATTATTATTATTATTATTATTATTAAATTATCATTATATTATTATTATATTAAGGCGGCGAGCTGGCAGTATCGTTAGCATGCTCGGCGAAATGCTTAGCGGTTTTTTGTCTGCCGTTACGTACTGAGTTCATATTCCACAAAGGTCGACTTTGTCTTTCATCCTTTCGGGCTCGATTAGAGTATCAGTTACTCACTGGGATCGATGTAATCGACTTAATTCCTTCCCCTGATTCTGAGGCCGTGTGTATGCAGTAGATAGAATTATTATTCTTCCTTTTTTCGTTAAGTTGACAAGCTGGCGGAATTGTTATTTCGCCGGACAAGATTATTTGGGATATTTCGGCCATCTTTACCTTCTTATTTCACATTACGGTGTGGTTGACTTTGCTCTTCATAACTTCAGGGTTGATAAAATAAATTCCAGTTGTCTACTGCTGTCGATGTAATCCGCTTACCACTCTCCCGAACTCGCTGGCCTTCTACCCTATTATATCAATACATATATTAATAAATACATAGAACTGTGTGTGTGCGAGTTCTTGATTGTACCTCAACACCGTATGACAAACAATGTTCTTTTGTTTACGATACCGTATATTAGCGATTGACAAAAGTGACCTGCAAAATAACCGCCAGTAGTACAAGGAATACTCCGGTCAATATATTTCTCTAAACCCTTTATGAGTGTATTTTATGCCAGAAATATGTTTCCTTTTTCTCAAACCTATTACCATTACAGTAGCATAAATCTCGAACTATATTTTCTCAATATATACATATTTGAAGTGTTAAGGCGCGTGGTTTAGTGTGCTGATGTAAAGGAGATACTTGGTTACCTAGTCAGACGAAAAACAAGAGAAGGAGGGAGAGAGAAAGACCAAAGGAAAATAGAGAGAGTGTAGGAAACAGTAAAAGTGTAAGAGAGAGAGAGAGAGAGAGAGAGAGAGAGAGAGAGAGAGAGAGAGAGAGAGCAGAAGAACTGTGTAGTGCTAGGTCATACTCACAAGTAAAAAGAGTATGAGCGTGGAACCTGGGTAGGAAAAAATAGGATGTAGAACCTGGTTAGAAAAATAGCAATATAATGAGTAGGGCAGTGAGGGCAAGAAAGGGGATTAGAAAACAATCATGAAATATACGCAGTTAGAAGATGGGTTGTAGTTCGATTTCTTAGGGTAGAGTGAGTGAACACAACTCTTCTTGCACTCAATTACATGGACGGGTCTTCTCTAGAACCTCATATCTCCAAATATCACTGTCCGGGTCGATATAATCGGCTTTATCCGTTTGTATGTCCTTGTTTGTCTTTTCTGCGTTTAGCCCCTTGTGGGTGGTAAAGAATTAGGTATTTCGTCTGCCGTTACGTTCTGAGTTCAAATTCCGCTGAGGTCGACTTTACCTTTCATCCTTTCGGGGGGTCAATTAAATAAGTACCACTTACGCACTGGCGTCGATATAATCGACTTAATCCGTTTGTTTGTCCTTGTTTGTCCTCTCTGTGTTTAGCCCCTTGTGGGTAGTAACGAAATAGGTATTTCGTCTGCCATTACGTTCTAAGTTCAAATCCCACCGAAGTCGACTTTGACCTTCATCCTTTCAGGGTCGATAAATTAAGTACCAGTGAAATATTGGAGTCGATTTAATCGACTTGCCCCTCCTCCAAAACTTCAGGCTTCGTGCCTATAGTAGAAAGGGTTATTAACGATAAGGGTAAGGCAGCGAACTGGCAGGATCGTTAGCACGTCGGTTGAAATTCTGAGCTGCGGTCGACTTTGCCTTTCATCCTTTCGGTTTCGATGAAAAACGGTACCAGTCATGCAATGCGGTAGATGTAATCGACCAGCCCTCTGCCCCAAATCTTCAGACCTCATACCTATAGTAGAAAGGATTATTAATAAAAACGTTGCTTACGAGAGTTACATCAAAGAAAAATGTAAACTATGAAGTTGCATCAGTATTATTACTTTACCAAAGACATCATAATGTGATATTTAGTCTTGCTCTTACTATCATATATTCATGTTCTTCGCCCACTATACCTAAAAGAGATGTAGGGTAAGAGTCCTTAGGCATCACAGGATTTCCTAAAAGAAGTACAAAATTCAGCTTGATTCCCAAGCGTGATCAACTGAAATTGTGGATATTAACCAATTAATCGTCTGTTAATCTACCGCTAGGTCTTCTGTCGGTTGACTCGACCTGCAGAATCTATCTTGCGATTCTTTACTGCGATATGTCATTAATATAGGATCTGTGACCTCTCTTTGGGAAACAATGCGACCCAATCTGGACAAAATGTCTGATCACCATGCTGTGCACTCTATC
>NC_043012.1:50646678-50649178 GCF_006345805.1 Octopus sinensis | reverse complement strand
TAAATTGTTGTCAGTTCGCTAAATTTAGGTATTTAATGCAAAAGTAGTTTAATTAATGAAGCATGCTTTTGACTTAAATATACAAAAAAATTCACTTCACCATAAAATTTACAAATTATTCATCAGTTAAATGTTACATTATGTAATATCATCATTCTTTCTCATAAAAGTCAAATAAATAGAAAATAACTTTACTAGTACAATACATTTATATGAAACTATTTAAGTTATATTTTTTTTTAATCTTCATAAAGTTTGTTTTATGGTACATAAATTTTAGCTACAAGACAAAATAAATTGGTTTATCTCATCTAAATAGGATAATTTTTGAACAATGTAATACTTTTTACCGAAATTTTAATGAAATCATTTTGATAACAAAATTGATATTTTGCAAGTGAAAGGAATTAATTTACAAATGACCTGAAAAAAAAAGCCTAACACATAATTACACTAAAGTAATACATTAATAATAATATCAATTTTAATGCTAAATCTATTTAATTCTAAATTACTTCTTCAATAGACGGTCTTTATGTGCTTTTTTACGTTGAATCTTCTTTATGTTTACAAAAGTAACTACATATCCTGACACGTACGTACACATACAGAAGAATAATAAAGAATCAACACATACAGAAGAACACATACACACACATTCACGCCATATATATTAATGAGAGCAAAACACAAAGAAAGCGAGAAACGGACGTTATTAGTATCATTAATGTAGCACAATGACAAAATGTCCAACAAATTACCATGTACTACTGAGTTGCGCATCTGCTTGTTGTGAGTTCAAATTCAGCAAAGGTCAGCCCTGCAATTTATATTTTTAGATTCGAGAAAGAGAAGCATAAATATGGTACTGATATTGAAGACGAAAGCTAGAATACTGAGTTCCATTCAGAGAAAAATATTTAAACCAGTTAACCGTTTATCCCAGTCGCTACTTTCAGAGGCCGGATCTTTTCGGTTTGAACGGCAGTTTTTTCTGGCGGTATCATATGAAATTGTACCCATAATTATGACCCTAGAATCGATCTATTGCATTTCAATCTCTTTTAGGGTTAGGGTTAATTAGGGCTAGTTAGGGTTAGGGTTAGGGGTGGGGGAAGGGTATCTTTGTTTCTTCACAAATGTAAATAAACCCAATCTGTTTCTTAAACGAGGGACATATTCATACGGCACAGAATGCTTTTTAACTCAATAGACGTCAATGATTGGTTGAAATTGCAGAAATTGAAGAAAAAAAGAAGAAATATCTTAAAAACTATAGAATTTTCTCAATAAAGCCAAGAGAAAAAGATGTTTTATAAACACATTCTACCAGTATACGAAGTTTAAAATTTTTTAGTTACCTAGAAATTATGTTAAAAAATGCCGTTCAAACCGAAAAGATCCCAGAGGCGTATTAAACAGCATATCATGAACATTGTTTAGGGAGAAAAATTACCACTTCCTCAAAGCTGTAATATCTATATCTACACCCCACCAAACACACACACACTGCAATTCGGCATAAGGAAAATGATCTCTTGAGAATTAAGAGATCATTAATGGTCAATACTTGATGTGAAATTCGGGTAATACGAACGACTGTTGAACACAAGAACTTGGCCAGTTTGTGCATATGATAGTGCAGAGGAACTGACAATACTTGTACTATTACCTTTTTGTATTTGGGTTGCAAGATTCTTGATATGGTCCCTGGTGTTGAAGCATACTTCTTTGTACATCAGGATAGTCATTATGTGTATACAGTGATATTGATAAAAAAAGAAATATAGTGTTAAGTGGTTAAACAATTATCTAATTCACAAATAATAAAGAAAAAGAAACTCGTGTGTTAATTATTGGCATGATGACACTTTCATGATTGTCAACCATAGAGATGATACGGTACATGCTAACTAATGATTGAAACAATTTTGTAAATGGAATTTTTATTTAATTACCTGAATAACTATAAAGCTGGATGAATCTGTAAATTGAAAAGATCGTGAAGTTTACATAATTGACGTAGTACCTCATCTTCAAAGATAGTCAAGCGTATTGAGAATAATTTCAGTTTTATTATTGAAGTAACTTTCATCTGGTATTCATAGTGGGTGTATCAAATATAAAATAGTTAATTCTTAAGTTGCATGTACTTTATGAATAAAGAAGAATACGTTTTATCAGCGAAGTATATGTGATATGTTAGAAAAAATGTTCTTTATGCGTGGAGAATGCTTTTAAAGAAATAATAAGGTTTCACAACTTATATTTCCTTTGAATTTGTATATTGAATTTGTTTCAACAGCACGATGAGATTTCGAAATTTACTTGCAAACAGCGGAGAACAATCTAGAGCTTATACCTAAAAAATATATATGTCAATATGTAGACGTATATAAGTGCGATGTATTTCCAGAAAAAATTCGTTCAGAATAATTTAACCGATGTGCTAGATTTAGAATTTGGTAAGGTCTAAACGGGCAATCCGTTGGTCAAAACT
>NC_043012.1:50632891-50641578 GCF_006345805.1 Octopus sinensis | reverse complement strand
AAGATAACAAAAGAAAGAAAGAGACCTCAAAATTATGTAAATAGAGGAAATCTTTATATATAAAAGTGAGGTTGTGTGTGTCTCCTACGATTTAGATTCCTAACTACTCCCACATTTTGCGGTGCAGTTAACCAAAACCGGGTATCTTATAGTCGTGATTTATATCGAGACCGTCTGGGTATTAGCGTGCATCTACGATGAGTCTACGATTTAAAAAAAAAATTACCATCAATTTTTCCCATTTTTAATCCATTTTGACATATATAAGGGAAGTAGTACTAACTCTAAAATTTATTATTAATCTCAGAACGTAATAAGCTACAGTAACACCCCTCCCCCTTTGTGGTTAGCCATATTGAGAGGCTATTATACTTTACATCTTCTAAAAATGCTTTATAGTTATTCCCTTACAAACCCGAGCAACGCCAGCGATACTGCTAGTTATATATAAATATATATATGTGTGTGTGTGTGTGTGTGTGTATGCGACTGTTTGTGTGTGTGTATGTGTGTGAGTGTGTGTTTATAATGGATAATAAAACAAATGCTTTACACCTGGTTGCTTACTAGTAAAGTACGGTCACTTTCATAGTAATAGTCAGGTATATAGCAAATGAAAGACAAAATACGGAATATACGAGAAGTAATCACGACAATTGTTTCGACATATCTAGCATCGATTCCTCTCGGGTGGGATACTCAACAACTGGTTCAGGAACATCCCGTGGTGCAGATGTAACTCGTCGGGTGATAAATAAATACGTCTCGCAAAAATGACTGTTCCGCAATGTAACTTCCCGTTTTGTAGAGAGAAAAACAGGAAGACGGGGGGGGGGACTTCATTTATATAGAAGATCAAAAATAAAATCAAAAATGGCAAAAAGAGAATGGAATACGTAATCCAGCGAGAAAGGTATTTAAAATAACCCTTAACAGATATGGATGTATAACCGCCCTCGGGCAAGCTGTATGGCGCGAGTACACTTGCTCATACAAGCATCTGCAAAAATGTGAGGATACTCTCACGATAAGTTTGGTGCCCTCATGATGACAAAGCAAGCTAGTTATCTACTTGGTGTTTGCAAGAATGGGGAGGTTAAAAGAAAACGTAAGCCATCCATACCTTAAAGTAAATTCAGTTAACGGTTACTCAAAATTCATTCTCACTCGTTCAGAAATTCTACTAATTATCTTCTCGTTATTCAACAGAATAAACAAGGATTCCTCGGAGCAGAGACGACACCTCATGGAAATTATATTGTATAGTTTCTTATAACATGCAATGGACCGATCAATGCTGAATTTCGTTTTATCCTTCTTCAGTCGCCATACAAATAAATACGATAAATGCTCATGCAAAGAAAAAATCAAAATGCCCTTCGATGAATCACTGTATGAGTACAAATCTTGTATATAAATGTACCGTACACACAAGGGGAGTGCCCTATGTTTACATTGGGCAGACGGCTGATTCATTTAAGAATCGTTATCTTAACAATGTTGCCAGCTTTAAGACAATTAATAAGAGACATTCAACATCTTCGGCAGATCTATATGACGACTAAAGGAGGATAATACAAAGTACAGCATTAATTAGTCCATAGTAAGGAATGTGAAACCATGTAATATAATTTCCAGAAGATGCCATCTCTGTTCCCAGGAATCCTTGTTAATTCTGTGGACTAACGAGAAGATAATGATTAGAATTTCTGGATAAATCTCGAGATGCCTGCACGTATATGAATGTATTTTCGTACAATGCGGTGGGAATGAATTTTGAGTATGAGTTAACGTAATTTACTTTAAGGTATATGTGTGTATGTGTATGTATAACTACACAAACACACGCATATATATATATATATATATATATATATATATATATATATATAATATATAATATATATATATATATATATATATATGTGTTGTGTGTGTGTGTGTGCGTGTGTATGTGTGTGTGTGCGTGTGTGTGTGTGTTTGTGTGTGTGTGTGCGTGTGTGTGTGTGAATATGTATGCAAGTGTGTAGTTATGCATATTAGCAATTTCAAACGATTAGTTGAGCTGGTTAATCTTTAAATTTGGTCGGTTATTTTGCAGCATGTACGTATGATGGCGAAGCGAATCACATTTATATCATGGTATAAGAAATAACTGTGGTATGTATTACGTCCAAAATCGGCGATGTGTCTCATACAAAGGAGCTGTAAATGGAGAGAAAGACAGAGGGATAATTGTGAAGTTTGGCGGATATGCGTCCTTTCTGAAATATATACTTTAAAACTAAATCAATATAGTATTGAGAGTTGGACTCAGTATAGAAACCAAACCGAACAGATAGTGTTTGACGTGGAGAATTAATCACAGATCATTATATCCTGGGAGTAGGATAGTATGTGTTGAAGAGTAGAAAAAGCAAAAACATTTTGTTTGCGGATGATTAAGCCTTGTTGATACACACGTTCTCACAAAGAATTGAATGAACATTTTTCAGGAGGTCTAGTTTATTTTGAGATTGTGAATTCATTGCTGATACACTTACGGTCGAAATTTACTCGAGCTTTGCTAATGTCAGTGAGAGATTATCGAAAAAGTAATCTCTAGCATTGAGTGGACATTAAGTTTGGGAAAAGACATTAAGCTTTGACATAAATACGCATGTGTGTGTTGTATTTATATATATATATATAATATAATGAATATATATGTATATATATATATATATATATATTATATATATATATATATATTATAATATATATATATATATATGTGTGTGTGTAGTATATGTGATATATATGTGTGTGGTGTGTGTGTGTGTGTGTAGTGTGGGTATTTTGTGTTTGTATATATATATACACTATATGTTGGTTTAGGTGTATATGTATATACGTCGGTAGGTATGAATGTATGTGTATTGGAATAGACTGAAACTGTGTAGATCTCAGATCTAGATTAATTGACGGAATATTTTACTGTATATATTTATCTAATGCATTTGTATCATCATTATTTTGCGGTTTTTCAAGGAGTCCAGCATGTTTCCGTGAGAGAGTGTTTGCAAATTATATGCTGTACTACACACGATTATATGAGTGGAATATAGTTGATTCCAGTATGAATGGGATTTTACTTTGAAGGAATTTTGACATTTATGTAAAAAGTGTCAGAGGCACAATCGAACACTGGAGTATATCGGCAATTTTATGAACGCTCCTTAGCAACTTACGTTGTCATTAACTGACCTCTTAATTTGGCTTCATCCTAATTCAATATTTCTAAGGTTGTCAACCCGGTTAATATTGTCTTTTATCAAGCTACATGATGTATTTTGATTGAACAAACACAATACTATAAGTTGGTGAATATCTCCTTAATAACTTTGATACCTTGTATATTTTACTACAGAAGATGGTACTCAGCAAAAATGCGTAGAGCTAAGTCCATGAAGAGATGTGCTTGACAACAAAGGAAATGTTGATTTAAATTTCTACAGCTACGTTCACCACTGCACGAGGACAATGGTTGCAAACTTTGCTTTTCTAAAAAACAATTCGATAACGAAATTTCATTAAGAAATATTACGCAGGTCATGTGCACAATTTACTTGACATATTCAGATACATTTTAATTTGCAATATATGCTGTCTCCGGTGCTGCTATCAGTAGAATATAACGAACAAAGTAAGGATATGAAGGTGTGTATAACAACATCACTGTAATAATGAGCACTCATAAAATATTTCGGTGTTTAGGATGATTTCATCGCCAAGGTGTTAATAATAGTTAGTGAAACCATACGTATTTACCTTTATTAAGCTTGGTTAAGTGAAACATGTTGGTGTAGTTTATGGATCAACTACACGTGAACAGGATGAGAAATCCAGTAGTTACTCTCTTTTACTCTCTTACTTGTTTCAGTCATTTGACTGCGGCCATGCTGGAGCACCTCCTTTAGTCGAGCAAATCGACCCCAGGACCTATCCTTTGTAACCCTAGTACTTAATATATACATAACCCTAGTACTATATATATACATAATATATACGACAGGCTTCTTTCAGTTTCTGTCAACCAAATCCACCCACAAGATTTTGGTCGGTCCGAGACTACAGTAGAAGACACTTGCGTAAGTTGCCACGCACTGGGAATAAACCAGGCACCATGTGGTTGGTAAGCAAACTACTTACTACACAGCCACTCCTGAGCCTAGCTATTTATTTTAGTGCAGGGTTAATTTCAAACCTAAAAACCCAATATCTATAAAGCCGTGCTGTTCGTACTATTCCAACAATGTGCTTATAAGTAGCGTAATACATATTAGACACTAAGGGTTTTGGAATTCACATCATATCATAATATATCAGAACGTTATTTCGATTACAGATATATTATTAATAATTAGAAAGAAAAAGGTATTAGTCCGGAAAAAATATCTTCAATTTAATTCGAATGAATATGGAACATATGTGTTGTAATATATTTTCGGAGTTCCGATATGTCGAATATCGTTTGCATAATAATAATAATAATAATAATAATAATAATAATAATAATAATGATAATAAAAATGATAGTAGTAGTAGTAGTAGTAGTAGTAGTAGTAGTAGTAGTAATGATGATGATGATGATGATGATGATTATGATGATGAGGATGATGACGACGATAGTGATGATAATGATGACAATGATGATGATGATGATGACGACGTAGATGATGATGATGATGATAACAGCTACTTGTTGGAAGACGACTTGAGCAAAATAATCCGCTGACGATAGCAATAGATAATATCAATTTCCTTGAAGCTTGAAACAGGAACTTTTATGCAGTTAACTAAAGTTTTTGATTCATTTTCTTTCATTTGCTAACCTAAAAGGTAGTGTGTTATTCTCGGAGATTTGAAGGTCGTATCAGGGTCTTTTGCCGTCTATTTTTACAGCGCGTGGTGCGGCATATAGGCAATTCCTTGTTATAATTATGTATATAATTATAACATGTATATATATATATATATATATATATTGATATATATAAATTAGAGAAAAACCACTATTATGTAATTCAAACAAGAATAAACAAATCATGAAAAAAATAAAATATATTATAAAACTAGTTATGTTTTATAATATATTTTATTTTTTCTATATGATATGGTTTATGTCTAGCATTGTTTGAATTACATAATAGTGGTTTTTCTCTAATTTATATATATTATATATTTATATTGTGAAATTTGCTTTAATACTAACTTGAATTTTTCCCTGTAAGTTTGGAGATATACTCCCTAATGATATTATATTATATATATATATATATAATATATATATATATATATACGCATTTTTTTCTCTCCTTCTTTCTGTGTTTTTTTTCTCTCTGTGTATCTTTCAGTTGAAGAGCGTAGGCTCGAAACGTTAAAGACTTGTTTTATTTATATTTCCTGAGCGCCATACTAATACAATTGTTCGTTTGTTTTCCACCTGCCTTCGTCTTTTGTCTATTTTCATAAAGCTTCCCGTTATATATATATATATATATATATAATATAGAGAGTGAGATGGATAGAATAATTGACATAGTTGTATACATACACATATATAAACACATACAGACTGAAACAACATATAAGCACGCGCTCATATATACATACATATATATATATATATACATGATCTTTTATTCTATTATTCTTATACTTGTTTCAGACAGCGGGCATACTTGAAGGACTTGTATTTTTTATAAGCATAATAGTTATTACATCGCCGTTGTTTGCTGAGCTGCTAGGTTATGATAACTTAAACACACCAACACTAGTTGTCAAAGGGTGATGGTTGGACAAACGTAAACACAAAACATACACAGGCATGTATATGCATATATATACACAAACTCGCACATGACTGAAGTTAATAGATATCCCGTTACACATCGTTTTATGTTTATTCTAACTTTTAGATGTTTATACTTTTTATTAATTGACATTTTTTATGTTTCAGGTTCTATATATGACTGTTTAATCATGCCATGTACAAAAGAAGCCATGGAACTCTCTCAATTTCAAAGAAGCCGTATTGTGGGTGCTTCTGGAGATGGACATAGTCAGCGTAACATTTCAGAAAATCACAATACTGGTTGCAAGTCCTCTGATATAGCAGAACACGTTGATGTCAGTACTAGAACAGCTGACAGGTATATCCACACACTTGGTTACTATGGCAGAGCCGCAACAAGGAAGCCACTTCTTTGACCAACCAATATCAAGCGGGGAAAAGATTGGGCCAGTGAGATGATGGAGAGGCAACTAGTGTTTTGCGACACTGTCATATTCTGCAACAAGTCCAGATTTGCTGTATTTTCTGACAGTGGTCGAGTGTGAGTCTCGAGACTATGTAATGAAGAATTTGGCTAGATATATATACATATATATATATTCAAGAGACATTCAACATCTTCAGCCGATTTTGTATGACGACGAAAGGAGGATAATACAAAGTACAGCATTAATCAGTCCATAGTAAGGTATGCGAAACCATGTAATATAATTTCCGGAAGATGCCATCTCTGCTCCGAGGAATTCCTGTTTCTTTTGTGGATTAACGAGAAGATAACTTTTCTTAAATGGATCAGCCGTCTGCCCGATGTAAGCATAGGACCCTCCCCTTGTGTGCACGGTACATTTATATAGAAGATTTGTACTCATACAGAGGTTCATCGAAGGACATCTATATGTTTTCTCTGCGTGAGCATTTATCGTATTTATTTGTATGGCAACTGAAGGAGGATAAAACGAAATTCAGCATTGATCGGTTCATGCTAAGTTATAAGAAACCATACAATATAATTTCCAGGAGGTGCCCTGTCTGCTCCGATGAATCACTGTTTATTCTATGGACTAACGAGAAGATAATTAGTAGAATTTCTGAACGAGTAAGAACATAATTTTTTAAAGTACAGTTACATATTCTATCGCTTTCTTTTCCCTAGCCGCTAGTTACAGGGATGTAAACACACATCACTTCACCGATAGTGGAGGACAAACAGTAATACAAAAACAAACAGATACACATACACACACGTACTTTTACACACTCACATAGAATTATTATTAGAGGGATTGAGCAATTCACCAGAATAGTTAAGGTGTCACATCACCTCGTCCAGGACCAAGCACAATCCTGGTTGCAAGTTCCCTGACATAGCAGAACACGTTGATGTCAGCACCAGAACAGCTACGGGCTTCTTTTCAGTTTCCCCCCTAGAAAATTCACTCAAAAGGTTTTGGTCCACCGGAGTCAATAGTAGAATATCACTCTCCCAAGGTGCAATGCAGTGAAACTGATCACAGAATAATGGGGTTGGGAAGCAAACTTCTTATCACACAGCGAGCCTAAATACATACACACGCACCCACTACACGTACACTCACGCTCTCTCGTCCCTCTCTCTCTCTCTCTCACTCACTCTCTCTCTCTCTCTCTCTCTCTCTCTTTCAGTCTCACACTCACACACGCACATACATACACATACATACACACAAACACAGAAAGTGAGGACAGAGACACTAAATTTCTAAGAAAGAATGATTCTAATAGGGAATGATAAAACTATAGCCGTAACCACGCTTGACGCACCTACGTTTTATTCTATGCTTATACATTGCTTATAAGTAAAATTGATTTTTATCTGTTCCTTTGATGACATGATTGTAATTTGTGGAAAAAATATTGTTCGTGAAATTCAATTAGCGATCTTATTACAAAGCAGTCAACGTTACTCTTCCTCCCTTTCAGCATCGTTCTTTTACACCACCAGGCATGCACACGCATACACTTTGGTACCATTTTATCTCTTTTTTTCTTATACCCCTTCTCACACTTTCAGCCTATATGTTTTTCTTCTCAAATACCTCAGCATATAGTAATATTCTCTGTCTCTTTTCCTCTCTCTTACACACATTCGACCTCATTTATTTAGCCACTCAATATTTCAGAATAAAAAAAAAACAGAATTAAACGGAAAATAACTGGTTTACAAGGCCATGTCTCACAGAATTTCCTCTTACTACATTACTCTTGGATAACTACTTCCATTTTTTAAAAAAAGAATTTCCATTTTTCTCTTCGTCGTCATTATAGCTTTGTCATCATAGCATCCTTCCACCGCATCTTAATAATTGCTCTCGTATTTGTCATTGACAACAACTTTCTTCTCGTGTCCTCCTCCACCTTCTCCTCCTTATCCTTCTCATCTCCTTCTTCCTCCTCCTCCCCCCACCGCATCCTCATCAACGTTCTAACAGTCACGTTATACTCCCTCTCCTCCTCATGCTTGTCACTATCGCGACTATCACCCGCTTCCACTACGTTCAAACACCATCACTACAGCCAATAATATCACCGGTCGACATTATCAGTGACTCTGTCAGCGTATTTGCTTAGTTTCATTTTCTTCTCATCAAATTCTGAAAAATTAAATTCCCGGGAACGGAGACAAAAATCACAACAACAACAACATCGACAAAAAGCATGGACTTTAATTGTCTGGAATTAAACTTTGAAACAACGAGTGTGTATGTCTTCCTTTATTCTTATTGTTGTTTTCATTGTTAATTTTATTCTTATCTGCAATATTATTACTATTATTATTATTGTTGTTACAATTCTTATTGCTATTATTGTTTCG
>NC_043012.1:50615391-50620391 GCF_006345805.1 Octopus sinensis | reverse complement strand
GTTCTTTGGCAACACAATCTTTTGTAACATAACGCAGAACATTTATGAAATAGTTCGATACATCTGATGTATTATCACCAATAATAGCTACGAATATAGCCTGCTTCAGTTCATTCTCTATTTCATCCTAACGTAACATTTTGAACTGGGTCAATCAAATCATTTTGAATTTTATTGGAAATACCTGAGAGAAACGGAAGATACATTGCCAATTTTTCGTCATATTTACAAATTAAAACTATAAGATTTTTCTATAATTTGCGCGATTATTGGGCTCTTTGGATTCAAAACGATTCCGAAATTATATATCCTAGCGACCGAAAAAAATAACCACATCGATCAAACGCCGAAGGAACGGACCTGTTCCATCTAACTTCATTATGCTGTCGTACGCTTTGATTTTTATACGAATCTAATTGTAAGTCTCTACGAACACTCCCAAAGGTTTTAAGATCTATGAAAGATTTTATGTCTTCGAGAACGTTACGCGTCAGCAGGGCCATATGTAGAGTATTTAAACTATCCTAACCTTTATCTCTCCAAACTGTTTTGTTCAAGCCAAATCACAAGCATGGTCAAAAGAATAACTTTTTTATATTTGCAGTTCTAGTCAACCACTTCTACAGTCAAGTAAATAAATCTGAAAGTTTCGAATACATAACTTGCTGGAACGTCGCAAATTAGGTAATTAATTCTTACCTTTGAAAGTCTCATTTTCAAACCTATTTTCAAAGTTCTTCTCTTCTATAATCAACATTTCAGCTATTTGGACTAATATTTCGAAAATTCATCAGATATTTTATAAATGATATACGCACGTGTGCATGTGTTTGTTTGTATGTGCGTAAGTGAGTACATGTGTACGTGTTGTTACTGAAAATCAATTTGAATAAAATGGAAGATAATCTCGTCAAATCAACGAAGCATTGTTGGTACAGATATTCCATTAATACGTGGTACAGATATACCAAAAATCCAGCAATGTAACAATAAGCCTTAAATATCAAACAGAAAATAATTAATTTTCGTTGTCAAAGTGAGGGCGAGGCTATGCAAAAAATAGTGTCAGTCCAATTGCGTGAAAATTCGAGCAAATATTTTCCTTGTGAGTAAATTTGGTAGATGGAGACTGAGAAGTCCGTCTTATAGGTGTGCGTGTGTGTTTGTGTGCATGCGTGCGCGTGTGGTCGTGTCTGTGAGCTTGTGTGTGTACGTGTATCTTTCCGTCTATTTTTGGGTTAGGGTTAACAACTGGTGTTGGTGTGCCTATGTCTCCAGAACAAATGATCGATATAATAAATACTAGGGTTTAAAAATTAAAGTCTGTGGTCTATTTATTCGAATAAAAATTCTTTAATATGGCACTCAAGCATGGCCGCAGTCTCATGACTAAAGCAAGTAAAAGGTAGTAGTTTGAACAAAAGGCAAAGGTAGTGGTTTGAATAACAGAAGTAATAGAAATGTTCTGACTGAGAAAGAATTTTGAAAAGGCTTCTATATTTGATTGAGGTCAAAAGGTCAAGTCCATTCAACCATCAGGTTCGTATTTAGTGATATCAATTACAAAGAAACGACTTAATTATTTTGACAACTTGTCGACATATTTATTTTTGATAAAGATTAAAACGGCCATTGCATATCTTCTTTGTATTGTGTGCATGTGCGTATCAATCATTGGAGGCCACATGACCTGGTGGTTAACGCAGCGGACTCCGCAGTCGAGGGATCACGGGTTCGAATCTCAGACCGTGAATCTTATCTAGCATTTTTTCTATGAGCTTTAAAGACCCGTACCCTCCCTTGCAGCCGTTAATTTTAATTTTATTGTTCGGAATTTAGCTACCAACACTTGACTGATGAATACTAGGGAGCAGTGATGTTAGATACCAGGTAATAAATAGTATTAACACTCGAACTCAATTATTTATCATTTTGTAACTTGCTCTATGTTGGATTTCAAAAATTAAGCCATTTATATGCATATACAAGTGTTCATGTATATACATACACACTCACACACATATACACTCACACACATACACACTCACACACATACACACACACATTGGGTTTAATCCAGTTTTTAAATTTTGTTTTTGTTTTTCAAAATTAAGATAAAGTGCTATTTTAATCTAAAATAAAATCTCCATCATTTTCTATAATGCTCTTCCATCTAAATGGTAGACATGCAAGGCACTTTTTCCAAAGTTCACTTGTCCGTGACGAAAAATGCTCCTCCACTACTGTTTTGACCTCGTCTACATCTTTTTTCTGGCCAAATGATTTCGAATACTGTGAAATAAACGATAATCAGAGGGAGCAATGTCCGGTGAATATGGTGGGTGGGGCATCTTCCAGCATTTGGAATGTCATCCTCTCTGTATGTGACCGAGCATTATTCTGATGGAAGAACACCTTACGTCTTGAAACGAAAGATGGTCGTTTCCAGATAGCACGCAGGTGTCGATGAATGTTTGAATGTCCAAGTCCAAGCATATCTCCTAGTTCCTCAACAGTTGCGATGAGATTTTCTTCTACCAGGGTTTGCAGGACGTCCTCATCGAGCTCTAAAGATCATCAAGGACGAGGCTCGTCTTCTAGGCTGTAGCTTGCGGCTCGGAATTTCTGGAACCACCGATAACATCGGCTTACGAAGTTTGTCCGCTTCATTAATATTCCCCGTACTTCCCATTGCGTTGTAGCCTTTATTGAACTCATAAACAAAATATACTGAATATGCTCCTTTGTCCCTTCCATTATAGCTTTGAAATAGTATTGCACTCTTCAAAACTTGCTCTAAAAATAAGGTCTTGGTAAAATTACTACCAACTTTTATAGCAAGTTGATACAGGTAGTTTATCCCGCCCCACTCCGACTTTTAGTTCATGGAACTAAAAAACCGCATTATTTATGGTATATATATATATATATGTGTGTGTGTGTGTGTGTGTGTGTGTGTGAATGTGTATGTGTGTATACATAAATATATATAAAAATTTATATATATATGTATGTGCATATATATGTATATATATGTATGTGCATATATATATATATATATGTATGTGCATATATATGTATATATATGTATGTGCATATATATGTATATATATGTATGTGCATATATATGTATATATATGTATGTATATATATATATATATATATATATATATATATATATATATATAATACGCACATATATGTATGCGTCTGTATATATATATATATATATTTAAAATATAACAGAACGGCAAAAGAAGACACTACCACCTTGGCACTTCAACAGAGAGCACATCTGTAAGTGTGCACAGCAAATAATAACTGCTGTTGCCTCTATTGCACCATAAATCTACTTTCATTAGTAAGGAGACTACAATTAATCTTTTTGTCGCAGAAGTAGATGCTACCTGCAAACACATTCTGTTGGTCGGAAAGGTCACCCGCTAGTGGTTACCTGAATTAATCATTAATGATGAATGCATTTTACCCATTTGGATGAAATACATACTTTGGTACAAAAGAAAACAAATATAATGATGTAATATTTAAGTTATGTCTTTGTAAACAAGCCAACATATATCGAAGCAAAATAGTGGTGTTACAAGTAGCTAGTACATAGAATCTAGTTTAGATTAATAATGTCTAATATTTTCAATTCTGGCAAGGTTACAAAAGTAGTTAAAATATGTAAACGGATGGGAAATCGATGATCAAAGTACCCAATTACTCAATACAGATCAAAGGAAACTACAATATCATTGCACATTTGATTGGGATATACATTAGTATTATATAATTGTACTATACGAGTTGTGGCAGAATAATAAAAATTAATTAACTTAGGATGATTACAAAAATTTATATGTACTGCCTGAATGGTTATGTAGATCGCTTGTGATCCGAAATTTGTAAAAGATTATATATATTTGAAGGTATTTTTCTTGGCTGGTGTTTGTAGAAATCTTGGTAAAATTAGCGTGACATAGAACGTTGTTTCCGGAATATTAAGTACTGATTTCAAATTTTGTCACAAAGCCAGCAGTTTAAGTGGAGTGGCTAATTTGATTACATTAAGCCCAGTGTTCACCTGGTACTTATTATATCGATGTCGAAAGAATGAAAGGCAAAGTCAGACTCGGTGAAATTTTAACTAAGAACGTGGAAACGGACAAACTAACGCTAAAGATTTCGCTCGGCGTGCTAATGATTGTACCAGCTCGCCGCCTTCAAAAATGAAATATTAGCTTCTAAAATTAGACACAAGGCCAGCAATTTTGGGTGGATTGGTTAAGTTGAATATATCGACAGCGAAAGGATAAAAGGCTCAGCGAAATTTAAACTCAGAATCTAGAGACGGACGAATTGATAACGATTCTAAGAGCTTACCACGTACAGAATATGAAATACTAGACACTTATATGGATTGTTTCTTTTTAGAAACGTCCTATATTTTCTTATGAGCAAACTGCAAATACGTAGTAGATGGTTTCGAATGCGTCTTCATTGAAACCTTTTAATGGATCAGGAGTGAAGAAAGTACTTTGGTTTTAGTTGGTTGTTTAACAATTTTTACGCTGTTGTACAACTTTATGCAAACATTTCACTACAAAATTAATTAACTGAAAATTCTGAAATCTTAAAGGATTTACGTAGCTGTTTGATGAGACAGGATCTTCCATATTGTTTTATAGGTGGATTCGATGATCACTGTTGAATAACATATGTATGATATGAAGTGTTGAACCGACAGTTTTCCGTCAATTTTCCATTTCAATGTGTCTATGTAGGTTAACACTGACAGAAGATTATAAACGGTCTATGCGAGTATCGACCCAAGGTTGTGCCGGTAACTTAAGTGTTTGGCAATATATTCTTCAAATTTTGCCACAAGGCCAGTATTTTCGGGGCTGGGGTCTAGTCGATTACACCGACTCCAGAGCTCAACTAGTACTTCATTGTATCGACACAGAAATAATCCAAGGCAAAGTCGAGTGCGACAG
>NC_043012.1:50605391-50607891 GCF_006345805.1 Octopus sinensis | reverse complement strand
AATTTAAAGAAAAATAAATCCTCCAAAAACTTTCAAATTTCATTAACATACAATTGATTTTAAAATTTTAAATTTAAGCATTATTCGCATTGCTCTTGTTCGACAGAAATTGTGCATATGAAATTTAGTTTTTGCTCAGACTTTTGTTCATTTCGTCCCTAATCTTATTGTGTATAACTTGTACTCTGGGGCTATTTTATTTCGCTGTTATCTACCAGCAATAATATCATCGTATTATTGATGTTTTTACAAATCTTTGTTTTGGACTTAGTATTTTTGCCATTAATCTAATTTTGGAATAAATATCTGAAGAAAACGTTTCCTAATTAGTAATATCTTCAAATACAAAATATAAAAATAAGGCAAAAGGAAAGAAAAAAAACAGAAGATTGAAAATTATATGATGGAACTGGTATTATCTTGTAGACAAGAGATAATGTAATCAAGGATAAGTATATACTTATAAAATTTCTCTTTCTACAGATATACATTCGCATGCCCGCGAGTGAGTGTGTTTGTGTAGGTGTATATCTATGTGTGTGCGTATGCATATATATATATATATATACAGATAGATGTAGATAACGGTAGATATAGGAGTACATACGTATGTGTATACATATATAAAGGTATGAATCTATTCATAGGCATTTACCTATACTGATGCTGAAATATGTTTCCTTGTGTTGGGTGAAGGATGTGTTGTGTATGTACGCAGAAAATACTTCTAGTAAAATGACCAAAAAATTCATTATATTTCGTTTCTTTTGATTGATTTAGAAGAAAGTAGCTAAATGATAATGAATTCTTGAAGTTTGATACTCTAAAAAATACATAAAAAATAAGAATCGTAATAAAGAATGAATAAATATATAAAATAAGAAATAAGTAAGTGCCAAAAAAGAAATTAAAGGAAATGATAAGATAAACAATAAAAGTGTTAGATCAAAAACAAATGATGATTATTGATCAAAGCTCTATACCATTATAACTTTTATTTTTTATGGATGATAAAATTATTGCTGTGTTTTCAGCAATAAATTTTATTTATTTTCCCTCCAAGGTATATTTAGGGAAATTCAAATAGTTGAGAAAATCTGACCGCCAATTAAACTGAGAAGCATATTAAGAAAATCTAATAAACGTGTTTCCATTAATTAAGATATTTTCGCAGGAAAATATCACGAAAAAAAAGAAAGAAAATTAAAATATATGGCAATCAGATAAAGAACGAATACCTTTATTGTAATTTGTTGGTTTCGATAGAAATAGAATTGGTTATATATTTATGTGTTCAATGTGGTTTATTTCTTTTATATCTCTCAATAGTTGTAATTTTTCCTCTTTAGCAACTAAAAAATGTCTAAAGCAATAATTCCATTATTTTCGCAACACAGATATTGAATTTGCTTCTGATTATAGAGGAAACCTATTCAAGGCTTTGTCTTTACAAAAGGACAGAAAGGGGGGGGGGTTCTTTACCTTCAATACCTCAAATAGAATAGAGGTTTTCATGTAGAATATTTGGAGGATTTTATACCATTGAGAAATGTTACATCTATTTATGCAATTTTGATAAAGTTCAATATTTTCTTTTGTGTTCAAATCAACGTTTCACGTTATTTCACTCATATATTAACGCTAAAACTTAACACATAAAATATAAAATAAAACAGAAATCATGCATCTTCTTTGTATATATGTATATATGCGTCTGGTTATTTCGACTTCCGCTTCATTTTTTACTTTGTGTATCAGTATATTATTGATGTATAATACATGAATTATTTGTAATTGTAAGATTAACACAATAATATCCGAATGATTTAAAGTCTGAAACAAAATATGAAAATTTATTAGCTGCTTTATAGAACCGATTGTTAATAAGCAATTAGCTTCCGTTGTAAGTGTTTTAAAACCCATAATTAAAACAAGACTTGACAGTTATTTTGCATATTCTACTATCCAACTACTAGAAATGGATTATTTGTTAAAACATCCGTTTAATATTTATGCACAAGAACAAGCCACAAACAAAAACTTCGTCTCACGAGTTTCATCATCAAAGAAAGAATGTGCTTGTAGTCTTAAATCAGTGCTGACTTAGATATGCATGGACTACTTCCTTTGTTTTGCAAAATGCCAAAATTATACGAGTAAATTATTGGCAAAATTTTAATGTTGTAAGACATTTTATTATGCGTTCCGCTAATTTAGGTATGTTGAGATTTCCAACTTTGGCGACAGGAACTGAGAGATATGAAATATTTGCTGTGAATTTTGATTGTATGGATAAAAATAGGTCACTATTATAATATACGTATAACTTTTATAAGCATTGTATATAAATATATAGTCGTTTGCTTCTATGTACGTATATACACACGTATATGTATGTACTTATATGTGTGTTTGTATGTACGTACGTATGTATTTAAGTATGCGTGTATATATATATATATATGTATGTATGTATGTGTGTGTGTGTATGTATGTACAA
>NC_043012.1:50592891-50600391 GCF_006345805.1 Octopus sinensis | reverse complement strand
ATAATCTTCCATATATCAGTTTTACTGTATCCAACTAGCCGTATTATTACACAGTCTACTGTTTGCAGAAGCAGTCTGCTTAGCTCAATCTTTGTATACGCCCCGTGGTGACAACTTTTATTAGAAAAGACCAAAGAAACACGTAACTCGAGCGTCAGGCGAAATATTTAGCGTAATTCAGTCCGTCTCTATGTCCTGACTTCAAATTTCATCGGGGTTGAATTTGCACTTCATCCTTAATATAAGCGAAACACAAAATTCAGATATTAAACGTTTTCTTTTTTTTATATCACTTTCATAAGTCGTATTGAACACTTGACGCAAAATTTCGATATTCAAATCTTTGCTTTAAAACACCGGACTGCTACACACACACACACACACACACACACACACACACACACACACACATACACACACACATGTATGTATGGTGTTATATCATTATTACGTGAGATAGGATATATTATACCTGAAGCTTAATTACTTGGTTATTTCTTAAACTTACAACTGTCCGGACACGTTAGATGGATATTGAAAGAAACTCTGCCAAGTATAAGGTTATGAAAAAAAAGGTAGTAATTTTACTACGCTGGTATGGGCAGTGGTGGGTGAAGTTTGGAAACATAAAGAATTTACCATGTTCACATGTTTCCAGATGCAAATGGTATACTTATAAATATAATGTGTCTGTGTTTTGTATTATATTTCTTGTTTCATTCTTTATTGCTTTTCTTTTCTTAATTCTCTCGAGTATTTGTGGTAATTCTGACGCCGAACTCTAACAACTCTTACATGGAACAATTCGACATTCTCATTCAATACTTATTTCGTAAGACGCATAATATATATATATATATGTATGTGTATATATATATATATATATGTGTATGTATGTATGTATGTGTGTATGTATGTATGCATGTATGCATGTATGCGTGCATGTGTATGCATATATATATATATATATATATATGCATGTATATATATACACGAATATGATAATACATGTATACAGGTACACACACACATGTATGTGTGTGTGTGTGCATGGGAAGGTGTACCAGAATTTGGTGCTACAGGCGGCGGTAACAAGAACTGCAGGAAAAAATGTTGTGATGTAATAAATAAACACAAATGAAGAAATACTCACAACCATACATACATTGATAGTAATGTATACTTATGTGTGTGTATATATACTCACACACAATTATCGCTGAACTAAGAAAGTTGTGGACAGGGATGCTAGAAAATTTCCAAAGTCACTGGAGTTGGTAGTGTTTTGTTTTATTATTTATCTGTTTTTCTTTCTAGTAATTCATCATCAAAGTCAATTTGTGACGAGAAATGGTTCGCTACCTTTCCAAAAACCAAATATCGCCATGTACAGCTCGCGGACATTTTCTCTCATCGAATCTGTTTAATTAAGAACCACATTACATCCAATGATTGTCATTAATTTTCGTTTACATATAAGTTGACCGTGTGCTTCCTTAATCCGATCTTCGCAATGAAAAACATAAATTAACAACAAAATTTTGTTGTTCTAATAGTAGACGTATTGGTTTTCCTCCACCAAAAGAATGATATGTCAGTAGAAAACTACTTCTAGAGTGCGAGTGAAACAAAATAAATATTACACAACAGGAGCATACGCATGCAGGTAAACGCACGCTCATACATACATAATAGTAGGCATACATCATACTTATGTATACGCTCGTATATGTAAGTACACTCGCGTGCTCAAGTATATGTTATACACACACACGCACACACATATATGTATGTATATATTATATATAAAATGTTTATATATGTATGTATATCTCTATCTATTTATACATACGTGCATACATATAGGAATTCATTAACGAGTTTATTTTTTTTTCTTTTATCGTTTTACTTTTACTTGTTTCAATCATTAGAATCTGGCCAAGCTAGTTCCTGCCTTCACGTTTGATTGGATGTAAACGACACCAGAACTTTTATTGAAATATGGATCCTAATTTATCGATCGCTTATTTTCGACCCTATAGTTACTGGAACGTAAACAAACTAACAATTTTTGTCAATCAAGTAATGAACAAACACATACATAAAGGCAATCACGACTCTCATATTTTAATCTCCATGTACAAAAGACATAAAATGTATAAGACACATTCCAAGATAGTTGAAAAGCAAATATCTTACCTTGCAAATTTCATATACATTTTGATTAACTAAGTATATTCAATATATTCTGTTTTCGTCATAAACAGTCTTTCATCTCATTTCTACCAATAACAAGAATAACGTTTACATATATCGATATAATGTTACATTTTCGACATCCTTTATATCCGTACAATAGGTTCAGTCTTCCTAAGTGTTAAGTGTTTCGTTTCCATACCATCTGTTTCGAAATTCAATTATAACTGCATGGCACCTTGTGCATGTGTTTATATTACAACCCTGTGCCGACCAAAACTATTGAGAGCGGATTTAGTAGAGGGAAACTCGAAGAAGCCCGTCATCTATATGCACAAGTATACACATATATAGAACGATATTAACATCCAGGAAGATGCTAACACTAAGTCATGACTTAGTGCTCATGTGCTTATGACTTAGTATTTGCTTCTTCCATAGGTATAAGTAAGCATTTCATATATTTCTTTGCCGAATTTATTATTGAGGAAAAGAAGGTACTTATGAATTAACTCTGAAATCGGGTCCGATATGATAATAACAGAATTGTTTAGTAATTTCTGTCGGTTTTCTTCGAGATGCGTGCTTATAGTGATGAATCATATGGTTATTGACGATGTGTCTGTTCGGCATATTTGGCATTAGAAATTTTTTTCTTTTGCCCTTGTTTATACGTCATAATATAATATATATATATATATATATATATATATATATATATATATATAATATATATATATGAATAGATAGATATGCATATATACACACACATATATGTGTGTGTGTGTATGAATATATATGTATTTATGTATGGATATCTGTATATATATATATACATACGTGCACACGCACATATACACACATACATTCATACACACACCACATATAAATATACATATATAACACACGAATGTGTGTGTGTGTGTTACATCATCCATAAATCATCAAAGTTTGCTAATTTCTGACAACGTGAGTAAACTTTATAGATAAGCGTTATCCGCGATATTATTATTTTAATTCATATTTTCATTAAAACGGTGAAGTGGCAGTATCGTTAGCACGCTGGACAAAAGGCTTAGTGGTATTTCGTCCGTCTTTATGTTCTGAGTAGAGATTCCACCGGAGTCAACTTTGCCTTTCATACTTTCGGGGTCGACAAAATAAGTACCAGTTGAGTTCTGAAGTCGATATGATCGACTGTCCTTTTCCCAGAGGATCCATACCTTGTGCATATAGTAGAAAGAATTATTATGAGCAGTAGTAGATTTTCATAGATGCTTTCACTCTATAACTTGAAACATACTATTTTATATAACTTATTTTTGTAGACTCTTTTTGCCCTTGTATTAAATTGGACTTGAATATTTTTCGTCTTTTTATTGTGAGTATCTCCATCATAACTTATGCATTTCAGAAACATTTTCGATCTATACGTGGTCCATAATATATAATTCAAGCTCTCTTTTAAAAATTAAGATGTTGACAGGGACAGAGAATGAGAGTTTCTACAGCTCATCTAACTAAAGAATATTTTGCTCGTAAATAAAGTAAAGTTGACGAGCTGGCAGAATCAATAACGCGGTGAGCAAAATGCTTAGTGGTGTTTTTACAATCTGGGTTCAAATGTTTGGCGACATTGACTTGAGATATCTTCATTGTGTAGTCGAAAAATAAGTACCAGTTAAACTGTGACGCTCATGTAATCGACTTAACTTCTCCTCGAGAAAAAAAAATGCTGGACTTATAGTTATATTTTAACCATACTTAAAATCTAGGAATAATCTCCCATAAAATCTTTGTACACGTTCTTACATATTGAAGCAATAATATATAATCAGTATAAGGGTTTTCAAGTGTTGTTCATAAGTTTCTAAATATTTCAAAGGTTTTCTCATATATTTAGTTTATATTAAAATACACAAGTTGTTTACGAGAGCAGAATAATTTAAAATAATTATATTAATAAAGTAGCGAAAATAACTGCTACTGGCAAAATTAGTTAATAAAAGCTACTATGTTGGAAGATGTCCACCTCATTACATTTATTCAATTATGGCATTCATGAAAGCTTCTGATAAGCAAATGACTGTCCTAAAAGTTGATTAACATGTTCATTTAGTGATTAATATTTGGACATCAAGCATAAATTATTTAAGGATTAGGAGAAAATTGACGCTGATCCAAATGTGCCATTGAGTGATATATAAAATTTGGCTCATATATTCACTGAAAAACTAGAAAAATAATGTATATTTAAAACGGCATTTAACGGTGGCTTTAAGAAAATAATTATAATGAGTCACAAATACATAAAACTATCAGTATATTTAGGTATTATACAATGTCGTGTTTAATGAAATATATATGTCTGCGTGCGTATGTACGTATATGGTACTCCGTCAGTTGCGACGGCCAAGGTTCCAGTTCATCCGATAAATGGAACACCATGCGCGCGAATTTAACGTGCATCAGGATTAGCATTTCACACACACGTGTACCGTTAACGTAGTTCTCAGGGTGAATCAACATGACAGAAAGTGTGACGAGGGTGGCTCTTTGAAATATAGGTACCACTCATATTTACCAGGTATGTGAACTGGACTAGCTTGAAATAAAGTGTCTTGCTCAAGTGCTCAAGTACACAACGTATCAGCGGGAACTGAATTCTCGATCCTGCGATTGTGGACCTAATACTCTAATCGCTAAGCCACATGTCTTCACTTTATATATATATTCATCTCTCTCTCTCTCTCTCTCTCTCTCTCTCACTCTCTCTCTCTCTCTCTTTATATATATATATATATATATATATATATATATATATATATATATTATACACACAAACACACATACACATATATGCTGCGGTAGAGAGGATGTGTAAATCACAACTGTAAAACCGTGGCACAGGTGCACGACCGTGCGTAGCCTGCTTATGGGAATGTTTAATTTCCCTTTGCTCTTCTAAATGACTTTCAGTAATCAAACGGAAGTTAAGATTGTGACGAAGTGTCGTCCAGTTCACGGTGTCAGCTATTACTACGAAATAGAAACTCGGATAGGCCCATTCGATAAGAGGCTTAACGTACATGACAAATCTAATTAAAGTTAGTAACAAAATATGTTGTTAGGCGTTCTTTGCATCAGGGTATTTAGTAAAACCTAGTCGGTAATTACTGATGACGAGTATTGCTGAATTAACAAGTATACCGGAATTACAAATTCATTATTTTATAAGTAATTTAACACAAAAGCAAAAACAATGTAAAATATATTCAAAATGGAAGATGGATAGATTGATAAATAGATGGATAGATAAAGAAATTAAGGAAGAAATAAATAGATAGATAGATAGATAGATGGATAGATAGACAGACAGACATATATATATATATATATATATATATATATATTATATATAATATATAGATATATATATAATATATATATATATATATATATAGATAGATAGATAAATAGATAGATAGATAAATAGATAGATAGATAGATAGATAGATATATAGATAGATAGATAGATAGATAGATAGATAGATAGATAGATAGATAGATAGATATTAATATATAGTATTTAAAAATGCATTGAAAATGCATCAGGCTCACCATGCAAGGAGGTTAATTTGTAAAGTAAAAGGGTCACATGTAATATACATACATACATATATATATACATATATGCATATTTACATACATGCTGAACTAAACAGCATAATGACGGTGAAAAATCCTACCTCAAGGTAGCGCTCTTAGAAATCGAAAATGTGATTAGACTCTGCAATGAAAAAGAAAGGGTTATAAAAGAAACCAGGGCGGAGGAAAATGTAAAAGTTTATCCTAAAGCCTTCTAATGAACAAGACCAAAGTGCTGAGGCAAAAAAATGTCGACGGCATGGATTCAGAAAGAGAAAAAAAGGTGTCATACTATGCGTATTTGGAACTTTCGTTCTCAGTCAGCTGGATTACTGCTCCCAGAGGTGGTTACTATGGAACATCAAACTGACAGAGGAACTTGAGGCTTTTGAGCTCCACTATACAAAGAAGATCATCTCGGTAAAACAGATGAGCTAATGGGAGATGCTAAGGGAACTGAAACCATACTCCTTAAAGAAAAAAAGTGAGAGATATTCAGTCATATATATATATATATACGTGTGTGTGTGTGTGTGTGAGTGTGTGTGAGTGTATGTGTGAGTGTGTGTGTGAGTGTGCGTGTGTTTGTGTGTGTGTGTGTGTGCGTGTGTGTGTCTGAGTGTGTGAGTGTTTGTTTGTGTGTGTGTGTGTGTGTGTGTGTGTGTGTGTATGGAAGATGCTGGAGTATCTACCTCCCAAATTTGAAATTAAAAGCAATACTAATTATCGAAATTGACAGCACTGCTTAGGCCCCAAAAAGTCCAACTAAAATGAGGATCCAGGACAATAACATCTTGCATTTGAAGCGTCCACAACTTCAAAATTCTGCCGAATAGCCTCAACGATTTGTAAAGTGTTGAAGTTGCCATTTTGAAAGAATGATTCGGTAAAATTTTTATCTGGGATATCAGATGAACCAAAATCCCGAGTGAATGCCCTAAGAAAACCATTTCCGTCAGACTAGCTACACTCAGAGGCGTCAGTCTAGCTGCCTCAGAGCACTCGAAGATAAAATAAAGTAAATTTATTTATTCATACACGTACACACACACACTCATATATATATATTATACACAAATACATACACGCACATATATATATATATATATATATATATATATATATATATATATATATATATATATATATATATATATATATATATATATTTAGTGAGGGAAGAAATTATCCGCACTAAAGCACGGTTGCGATACCCCATGGTCGTAACCTCAACCGTGATTTTTCTGTTGTGATTTTTGCTACCCAGGTATCTGTATATATATATATATATATATATATATATATATATATATAATATATATATATATATATATATATATATATATATATATTATATATATAATATATATAATACATATACATATATTTTATAACACATGCACACACATATACATATGTATACACAGAAACACAGGCGCGCAGTTCACACACACACAAACATATTTCCAGATAAAGAACAAATTTAGTGAAAAGCAAAACTTTAATATTAATTGTGTAAATACGTTGTTTGAATTTAATGATTGATCATTGAAATTTCATAGAGAAACACACCCTGAGACAGGAACTAGAATGATATACAGTTCCTACTATAGAGATATGTTGCTATTGTTATTGAAATAGTTGTTATGATTACAT